>NC_133200.1:2332500-2365000 GCF_049306965.1 Danio rerio | reverse complement strand
GGAGAAAATCCCTCACTGCTCTGGACTGAAGGACTTTTGTTGCTGAAGTGTTTTTCTTACAGTGAAGATGCTTAAATCACAGTTTGTTTCATATTTTTATTCTATCGTATTTATTTCTCTTTCCTTTGCAGGGAGGAAAATAACTGTATATATGCAGTTGAAGTCAATTATTAGCCCTTCTGAATATTAGCAACCCTTTCCCCCTAATTTCTGTTTCATGGAAAGAAGTTTTTTTTCAGCACATTTCTAATCATAATAGTTTTAATAACTCATCTCTAATAACTGATTTATTTTATCTTTGCCATGATCACAGTAAATAATATTAGACTAGATGTTTCAAAATACAAGCATTCAAATTCAAAGGCTTAATTAGGGTAATCAGGCAAGCCATTGTATA
Organism: Danio rerio; assembly: GCF_049306965.1. NCBI lineage: Eukaryota > Metazoa > Chordata > Actinopteri > Cypriniformes > Danionidae > Danio > Danio rerio. Next base: position 2,364,603 of record NC_133200.1, on the reverse strand, counting down.
ACAGTAGTTTCTTCTGCAGACAATTAAAAATATATATTGCCTAAAGGGGCTAATAATATTGACCTTAAAATAGGTTTCAAAATATTTAAACCACAAGACTGTATTTGCATGCAATTGACTAACAGTCACAAACATTAGTGACGAGGCAGCACTGGCCAGATCGGGCCAGTAATGATGCTGTTTACTGTCCCGTGGCCAGCATGCTAGTCCTTATTGTCGAGCCATGGCTAATAATATTGACCAAAAAAAAATGGTTTAAAAAAAAATTAGAAGCTGCTTTTCTTCTAGCCGAAATAAAACAAGCAAGACTTTCTCCAGAAGCAAAAATATTATAGAAAATACTGTGAAAATTTCCTGAATCTGTTCAACATCATTTGGGAAATATTTGAAAAAGAAAATAACATTAGGGCGAATCATTTTGACTTCAACTGTGTTTATCGGTTCTCAAAAATGTCGTCCTGGCCACATATTTCTAATAAAACTACATGCAGATTACATGTATTGAATTACTAAGCATGCTTTTGAAAGAAGACGTTTTCTGCATGCAGTGAGATGAGGTATCTTTTAAACAGATGTAAATATGAGGCGGTGTAAAAGAGGAATGGCACTTTAGCGTCTTGGCCTCTGGAGCTCCAGACAGCCCAATGCAGATGCACAGGAGGTGATGACCCCTCCCCATAATCACCTCCGCTCTGACTGATGCCTTCATTTGTCTGATGTTAGAGAGGAACGGGAGATTTTGGGGGGAGGATTTTAGAGGATGAGGGTTTAGTGAGGTTAGAGACACCAGGAGGAAATCAGATGACGTGAAGAGGGAATCACACCGTATAAAATAATTGAAATACTCCTGGACCTGGAGAGACCGCTCGTGATAACATACACACTCTCATACACGGCTTTTGTCTTGTTGTTAGTCCAAAATATCTACAAGTACTTAAATCAAAAAGCATTTTATAGACATGCAGAACATATTGTCTTGTTTTAAGCAATAATATGCCTTAATGAGGGGGGTGGCGCAGTGGGTAGCACAATCCTGTCACAGCAAGAAGGGCGCTGGTTCGAGCCCTTGCTGGGTCAGTTGGCACAGTTCAAACACATGTGCTGTAGGTGAATTGAATAAGCTAAATTGGCTGTAGTGCATGTGAATTGGAGTAAGTGTATGGGTGTTTCCCAGTGATGGGTTGCAGCTGGAAGGGCATCCGCTGCGTAAAACATATGCTGGATAAGTTGGCGGTTCATTCCACTGTGGCGACCCCTGATTAATAAAGGGACTAAGCCGAAAAGAAAATGAATGAATGAATCTTAAAATGATGCTAAATAATCTGCAAATGGTGTGAGAGAAATAATCTTGTTTTTCCTTTTGACATAGGATTATTTTGCTTACCCCACTGGCAGATTATTTTGCTTGTTTTAAGGAAAAATTAAGGATATTTTTGGCATGTTGTTTTTTAAAAACAAATTTTTTTGTGTTTCAAATCAAAACTTTAACTTATTTTTTAACAAATGTTAACATTCAAATAATTTTAATAATATAAATAAAATATCAATAAAAATGGTTAATATGATTTTAAATGCAAATGTAATCATCCGTTCATTCATTTTTTTCCCCCGGCTTACTCCATTTATTCATCCGGGGTCGCCACAGGGGAATAAACTGCAACTTACCCAGCACATATTTTACGCAGCGGATGCCCTTCCATCAGCAACCCAGTACTGGGAAACACCCATACACACTCATTCACACTCGTTCACTACAGAACATTTAGACAATCCAATTCACCTGTACCGCATGTGTTTGGACTGTGGGGGAGCACTCGGAGGAAACCCACGCGAACACAGAGAGAACATGCAAACTCCACACAGAAATCCCAACTGAGCTGGGATTCGAACAAGCCATGTTGGGGTAATCCCTTATTATGGTGGGCATATCCCTTATTTTCACAGCCCAATGTTGACAGGTATGTGCGTCGCCTTATTATTATTTGTGTTTTTTAAGTTTGTTTCTATTGTTTTTATGCATTTCTAATGGTATTCTCGATTCTAAGGTTTGGTCATGTGACAACAACAACAGAATCCATTTAGCACCACTGACAGAGCATTTGTTGGCGTTTATTGCGATGTGAGCATCAATAAGATTTGAATAATATCTTACCAAACGCACCGGCTAAATGGTCACAATGCTTATGTATTTGCGCTTTTTTTTTTTTTTTTTTGATCAGTAAGGTACCTAGATAGCGTGTGTGTGTGTGTGTGTGTGTGTGTGTGTGTGACGCAGACAGTGGAAGGTCAAGCCAATAATATTCTCCAGTCCTGTCAGAGATTAGATTCCATGCATTCTGTAGGAACCTCCTACAATGTGATCAATCACACACACACACACACACACACATCTTGGATCATCAATTACAAAGTCAACTGTGCCCCCCGGACTGATCTCCAATGAGACACTGTAAACACAGAGGATCCATCCATCCATCACAGATATCACCTATGGATGGATAGATGGATGGAGGGGTTTTAAAATGTAGATGATTAATCCTGAGGCAGTTTGTGGCAGCTTTACTGTGTAGTTGTCATGGTAGTTTTCATTATATGTGTGTGTTGTGTGTAGTTGCTATTAGTGTTGCTATGATTTTCTATGTGGTTACCTGAATGTTCTGTGTACAGTAGATGCAAATGTGTCTAGGTTGTTTTTATGGTGTTGTTTTTATGTGTTGTGTATATTATCACCTACAGTCCCTGCTAAAAAATCCAGCTTAAACCAGTCTAGGCTGGTTGGCTGGTTTTAGCTGGTCGACCAGCCTGGTTTTAGAGGGGTTTTGGCCACTTCCAAGGCTGGTTTCCAGCCATTTCCAGCCTGGTCTTAGCTGGTTTAAGCTGGACATAGCTGGTTTTGGCTGGGCTCCCAGCCTGCTAGGCTGGTCAAGCTGGTTTTAGCTGGTCATCTCCCAGCCTAACCAGCTAAGACCAGGCTGGAAATGGCTGGAAACCAGCCTGGAAGTGGCCAAAACCCCTCTAAAACCAGCCTGGTTGACCAGCTAAAACCAGCCAACCAGCCAAGGCTGGTTTAAGCTGGATTTTTCTGCAGGGGTGTGATTTCTAGGGTGTTGATATGGTTTTCTAGGTGAAATCATAATTTTCTGTGGTTTCTAAGATGCTGCTTTGTAGTTGCTAGGGTGTCTAGGTGGTTTCCAGGGTATTGTTGTTATGCAGTTGGTATGTTTTATCACAAAATGTGTGGTTTCTATGGTGTTGATAATATGGTATTCTAAGTGGTAACTGGAATGTTTTGTGGTTGCTAAGGTGTTGCTATGTTGTTGAAATGGGTCTAGGTCGTTTTCATTGTGTTGTTTTTATGTATTGTGTGCTTTATCACATAATGTGTGGTTTCTAGGGTGTTGAAATATTGTTCTAGGTGGTAACCAGAGTGTTCTATGGTTGCTGAGGTGTTGCTATGTAGTTGTTAAAGTGTCTAGGTTGTTGTCATGGTGTTGTTTATATGTGTTGTTTGTTTTATCACATAAAGTGTGGTTTCTTGGGCATTCATGGTGTTCTAGGTTGTAACCGGAGTTGTATGTGGTTGCTAAGGTGTTGCCATGTAGTTGGAAATGTGTTAAGGTGGTTTCCGGGGTGTTGTTGTCATGTGTTTGGTGTGTTTTATCACGTAATGTGTGGTTTCTAAGGTGTTGATAATATGGTGTTCTTGGTGGTAACTGGAATGTTTTGTGGTTGCTAAGGTGTTGCTATGTAGTTAAAATGGGTCTAGGTTGTTTTTATGGTGTTGTTTATTTGTGTTGTTTGCTTTATCACAATAAAGTGTGGTTTCTAGGGCAGTTATGGTGTTCTAGGTGGTAACCTGAATGTTTTGTGGTTGCTAAGGTGTTGCTATGTTGTTGAAATGGGTCTAGGTTGTTTTCATGGTGTTGTTTTTATGTGTTGTGTGTTTTATCACAAAATGTGTGGTTTCTCGGGTGTTGAAAAATAGTTCTAGGTGGTAACCAGAGTGTTCTGTGGTTGCTAAGGTGTTGCTATGTAGTTGTTAAAGTGTCACGGTTGTTTTCATGGTGTTGATTATATGTGTTGTTTGCTTTATCACAATAAAGTGTGGTTTCAAGGGTTTGATATGCTGTTCTAGGTGATAACCTAAATGTTTTGTGGTTGCTAGGGTGTTGCTATGTAGTTGCTAATGTGTCTGTTTTATCACAAAAAGTGTGGATTTTAGATTGCTGATATGTTGTTGTAACTGGTAACCTGGAATTTTTCTGTAGTTGCTAATGTGTTGCTATGTAGTTGCTAATGTGTCTAGGTTGTATTCATGGTGATATTTCTATGTGCTGTGTGTGTTTTATCACATAATGTGTGGTTTTAGGGGAATTGAAATTGTTTTCAGGTGTTAACTGGAATGTTCTATTGTTGCTAAGGTGTTGCTATGTATTTGCTAATGTGTCTATGATGTTTTCATAGTGTTGTTTATATGTGTTGTTTGTTTTATCACAATAAAGTGTGGTTTCTAGGGTGTTGATATGGTGTTCTATGGGGTAACAACAATGTTCTGCTGTTGCTAAGGTATTAACCTATAGTTTTTAAAGTGTCTAGGTTGTTTTCAGGGTGTTGTTATTGTGTGTTTTATCACATAAATTGGGGTTTCTATGGTGTTGATATGGTGTTCTAGGTGGTAACCCTAATGTTCTGTGGTTGCTAAGGTGTTGCTAGGTAGTTGCAAATGTGTCTATGTTGTTTTATGGTGTTAATTTTTTGTGTGTTGCATGTGTTTTATCAAATAAAGTGTTGTTTCTAAGGTGTTTATATGGTGTTCTAGGTGGTAACATGACTGTTTTGTGGTTGCTAAGGTGTTGCTCTGTAGTTGCAAATGTTTTTATGTTGTATCCAGAGTGTTATTGCTGTGTTCAATATATTTTAGCACACAATGTGTGGTTTCAAGGGTGTTGATATGGTGTTCTATGTAGTAACAGGAATGTTCTGGGGTTGCTAGGTGTTGCCATATAGTTGCACTTATGTTTAGGTTGTTTCCAGGGTGTTATTGCTATGCGTTTGATGTATTTCATGACACAATGTGTGGTTTGAAGGGTGATATGTTGTTGTAGGTGTTAACCCAGAATTTTCTTTGGTTGCTAAGGTGCTGCTAGGAAGTTGCAAATGTGTCTATGTTGTTTCCATGGTGTTGTTTTTATGTGTTGTGTGTGTGTTTTATCACACAATGTGTGGTCTCTAGGGTGTTGACATGGTGTTCTATGTAGTAACAGGAATGTTCTGTGGTTGCTAGGTGTTGCCATGTAGTTGCAAATATTTTTAGTTTGTTTCCAGGGAGTTATTGCTATATGTTTGATGTATTTCATGACACAATGTGTGGTTTCGAGGGTGATATGTTGCTGTAGGTGGTAACCCGGAATGATCTGTAGTTGCTAAGATGTTGCTAGGTAGTTGTTAATGTGTCTTGGTTGTTTCCATGTTGTTATTTTTATGTGTTGTGTGCGATTTATCACATAAAGTGTGGTTTCTAGGTGGTCGATATAGTGTTCTATGTGGTAACCTGCATGTTTTGTGGTTGCCAAGGTGTTGCTAGGTAGTTACAAATGTGTTTCTGAAAACATTAATTAGCAAACAGTATTAAAGACTGTATAAGTGTGTGTTGTGAAGCTGTTGTCAGCGTGAGTGTGTTGTAAAGCTGTTGTCAGTGTGAGTGTGTTGAACAGATGCAGGTGTAGATGAGCTGTGGAGTTTGATGAGTTGAGAGTCAAACACAACACTGACATCTAGTGTCTCATCAGCCACGCTAATGAATACACACTCACCCTCAGATCCACACAAACCCCCTAGCAACCTGCCAGATTCCCTTAGCAACCACATAGAAACTTCCTGGTAACTATTCACAACATCCTAGAGTCATAATAGTGAACGGTTTTACAGTGATGAGTGATTATTCAAACGTAGCGTCAGTCAAAACATTCTTACTTTCAGATGTATGGAAGCATATGAGTAGCATAATTCAATTCAAAATGTAATATGCAAAATGGCAATGCAATATGTTAAATGGCAATGTATTTCTGTATTTGAATTTGCATTTTCCAAGACATATGAGCAATGTTTGGTGCAGAATGAAAATGTAAATTAAATTACATTGTTTGCATTTCTCATTTCAAACACTGTTTTAATATGTAAATTGTATCCACATTTTAAAGCTTTTTAAGTAGCAAAATTAAATTGAAAATGCTATACACAAACTGAATTTGATGTGAATAAAGTACAAGCAGAAACTGTGGCAAAATGATCATTTAAATGTTATTTGTCCTAAATGCATTTACGCTCGCGTCTAGGAAATGCAGGATTACATTTTCAGCATAACAGCATGGGATGTGTGTAGCTAAATTAATTTTGAAATGTAATACGCAAAACGATAATGCAACATGTAAATGGCAGTGTATTTCTGTATTTCAGTTAGCATTTTCCAAGACATATGTGCAATGTTTGCTGCAGAATGAAAATGAAAATGAAAAAAACATAATGCATTTTCATTTAACACATCGCGACGAATGAAAGCCGATTTGAAATTGAAAATGCATTCTGGCCTGGCCACGCCCACAGACGGCCGCCGTTGCTGCAAGGCGGGTTTTAGGTTATGTCGTCACAGCTGCCGCGAGGACTATTTGGGACATTTGGCAGCGAAAACATGGCGAAGTCTGTTCCTCAGCGGCTTCGTGAAGCTGCACGAGCCCTCGAGCGTGTACTGGAAAATACTTTAGAAAACCAATCACCTCCTAGCTCAGTAAACTTGGCCTTAGGTTTGATATTCGCGCACGCAGTTTTAGGGATCATCTGCAAATTACATCGACAGAACCTAAAGGGGCTTTAGCTGATGTGTACTGCATGCTTATGACAAGAGCTATTGCCTATTTCTGCATTGTATGTACCATATAGTTAGAGGTATAGTAGCCTTGCTACCTGTATTAAATCAGTCTGGCCTCTAACCATTTATTGGAATCTTCTAGAATTTTTTTTCTGCTTTGCGTTACTCTGCGTTTTGGTTCTGTTGATGTAAATCGCAAATGATCCCTAAAACTGCGTGCGCGAATATCAAACCTAAGGCCAAGTTTACTGAGCTAGGAGGTGATTGGTTTTCTAAAGTATTTTCCAGTACACGCTCGAGGGCTCGTGCAGCTTCACGAAGCCGCTGAGGAACAGACTTCGCCATGTTTTCGCTGCCAAATGTCCCAAATAGTCCTCGCGGCAGCTGTGACGACATAACCTAAAACCCGCCTTGCAGCAACGGCGGCCGTCTGTGGGCGTGGCCAGGCCAGAATGCATTTTCAATTTCAAATCGGCTTTCATTCGTCGCGATGTGTTAAATGAAAATGCATTATGTTTTTTTCATTTTCATTTTCATTCTGCAGCAAACATTGCACATATGTCTTGGAAAATGCAAATTCAAATACAGAAATACACTGCCATTTACATATTGCATTGCCATTTTGCATATTACATTTTGAATTGAATTATGCTACTCATATGCTTCCATACAGATGCCTGTACAGTGCAACAGTTATTAACTGAATTATTAATTCAGTGTTTTGTCTTCAGTAAAATACTCAAACATTTACAATCAATTGAGAAAAGTCATTCATTTGAGGAATAATATAAAATATGACTGGGTTTGTGCTTCAAACAAGAAAAAGTGACTGCCTGTGTAGTCTGATTATTAAACATATTTCCCTTTGCATAAAAGTTTTGGTATATTTTACTGTATCACCATTAAGAATAATTAATATAAGTTTATGATATACATGTATAGACTCGCCGGCCACTTTATTAGGTACACCTTACTAGTACAGGGCTCAACAATAAGGACTGCCCGATGGCCTGGGGCCAGCGTGTGAGATGCTCGGGACAGTAGACAGGATAGTTACTGGCCCGATCGGGCCACTGCTTCCTTGTTACTAAAGTTTAATTTGCCTGTGACTATTTGTCAATTGCGTGCAAATAAAGTTTTAGAATTGAGAAACAGTTCGTATTTTCAAGCCTTCAAATGCTACCTTCTCGGTTCTTCTTATCTGATTGGATGTTGTGAGCACGTTATTAGTTCAGTGAAGAGACAGCAACATGGCGATGACATCAAATGATGATGCTAAATGAAAACATTTGTTTCTAACATCTTGGAATGCAGACATATACCAGGGTACACCACGACTAAAAAAAAATAAGTGATCTTTTGTACAGTTTGCCATCAGTTTGGCAAGTCTTTAGCCATGTTTTGTTTCAAAACACTTTGAATTTTGCTCATTACACATTTTTTAAAAATTTTGAAATATTTAAATTCTATATTTACAAACATTTTGGCACATTTTTTTTATTTGTGGCTAAGAAATTTACTTTTTTTGGTGGGGCCAGTGAAAATATTGGCAGGGCAAGTAAAAATCTCAACCACTGGTCCGATTGGGCCAGTAGAAAAAATCCTTAGCGTTGAACCCTGTAGTATCAGGTTGGACCCCTTTTGCCTTCAGAACTGCCTAAATCCTTCATGGCGTAGGTTCAACAAGATACTGGAAATATTCCTCCGAGATTTTGCTCCATATTGTCATGATAGCATCACACAGTTGCTGCACATTTGTCGGCTGCGCATCCATGATGCCAATCTCCCGTTCCACCACATCCCAGAGGGGCTCTATTGGATTGAGATCTGCTGACTGTGGAGGCCATTTGAGTACAGTGAACTCATTGTCATGACATTGTCATTGTCATAGAAACCAGTCTGAGATGATTCACGCTTTATGACATGATGCGCTATCCTGCTGGAAGTAGCCATCAGAAGATGACTGTGGTAATAAAGGGATGGACATGGTCAGCAGCAATACTCAGGTAGGCTGTGGTGTTGACACGATTGCTCAATTAGCACTAATGTGTCAGCAGAAATGGAGACTCATCAGAGCAGCAACGTTTCTCCAATCTTCTATTGTCCAGTTTTGGTGAGTCTGTGTGAATTGTAGCCTCAGTTTCCTGTTCTTAGCTGACAGGAGCGGCACCCGGTGTGCTCTTCTGCTGCTGTAGCCCATCCGCCTCAAGGTTGGCCGTGTTGTGTGTTCAGAGATGCTCTTCTGCAGAGCTCGGTTGTAGCGAGTGCTTATTTGAGTTACTGTTGCCTTTCTATCAGCTGGAACCAGTCTGGCCATTCTCCTCTGACCTCATCAACAAGGCATTTGCGCCCACAGAACTGCCGCTCACTGGATATTTTCTCTTGTTCGGACCATTCTCTGTAAACCCTAGAGATGGTTGTGCGTGAACATCCCAGTAAATCAGAAGTTTCTGAAATACTCAGAATAGCCCGTCTGACAGCAACAACCATGTCAAAGTCACTTAAATCCCCTTTCTGACCATGACCATGTCTACATGCCTAAATGCATTGAGCTGCTGCCATGTGATTGGCTGATTAGAAATTTGAACGGGTGTACCTAATAAAGTGGCCAGTAAGTGTACATATACGATATACAATACATATAATATACAATATACGGTAATTGTCTATTTTACAACTTTTTCAAAGTCATATATATATATATATATATATATATATATATATATATATATATATATATATATATATAATTTATTTATTTATTAACTCTTTTTTTTTTGCTGTTTTGTAAAATTAAGTGCATTTTCTAATTCATTTACATTTTCTAAAACAAGAAAATCTGCCAGAAATGTCAGGAAAAAAAATATTTTTCAACAAAATCTTTTAGAGCTTGTCTTAACCAGAAGCATTTGCATTGCTCACTATATTAATATTAGGTAATTTTGAACCTCAAGAAAAAAAAACATTTTAATTCTAGAACATTTACATTTTTTTTTTACTGGAAAACGAGACGAAAAAACAAACACTGAATGATTTCCTGGCGGAAAAGCGACTGATAATCATCTGTAAATTCCAGCTTTGCTCAGAGGTGCAGAAAGGAGCGACACGCCACATAAACAAGCCGAAAGCTGAGAAAAACACACACACACAAGCCAGGACAGATTGCAGGTATGTGACGGATGATGGTGCGAGAGGACAGATCGGACACGCGAGAGTTACTGCCACAGAGTGGACGCATCACTGCTTCATTAGCGTAAAATGAAGGCTCAGACAGACACGTGCGACAACATTCAGCCGCTCCAGACAGTGGCGAATTCTTCACGCTTTTGTGGAAGAAGCCCTAATGCTAGATTTACATTGTTTGATGCCTTTAACACATTTCAAAATATGCTGTGTTTTTGTGGTGCGGTCGGAGATTCATATTGCATGATGGGTGTTCAGAGGGAAAATTTTCACGGGTTTCTCCTCCTCCACTGGAGATGTTAATTCATAAGACATTTGGTGAGGTTTGGGATCTGACACACTGTTGAGATGTTTTTTAATGTTTATTTTTAAATATGGGAAAAACAAATGTATTATTATTGCTTGAGAAGACTTTCAGGTATCTGTGTATGTGTTCTACAGTCATGTTATGCTGGGAGATCATTAGATATTAATGTTATTATGTAGATCAGTGGTTCTCACACTGTACCACTAGTAGTACGCAGGCTTCCTTCTAGTGGTATGCGGAGGAATCAGTTATACATGTACATACGTGTCATACATGTATGTACATGCTACATATATTTCAAAATGTATCAAAAATGATTTATATATGAATATGATGACATATAGCGTATATTAAGGTCCAGGCAATATTTCCAGGTGTTTAAGTACAGCAGTTTTTATTTATTTTTATTTTTTTAAGAACAGTAACCTACCACTTCTAACTTTAATTAATAAGTAAAACCACGATTTAATTTAAATGTTGACATTTTTAGTTTTTTTTTTTTTTTACATGAAAGCACAGTGCAATATTAATGTTCAGACTATTTATAATGTTTAAAGTGGCTGACAATAATAACTATTCTTAGTAATAGGAATTGATCTGACACATTTTTGAACTGTGCAGAGCTGTAGCTGCTTTATTTGGCCCACTGCGCTACTGTATTTTAATACGGCTCGTTATGGTGGTACTTGGAGAGACAATTTTTTTCTGAGGTGGTACTTGATGAAGAGGGTTTGAGATGTAGATAATATTGTATTTTTTTTAATTATTCTTTTGGATTGCACCTTGAAAATTAAGCACATTTTATGTATGAAATACATATATAATTACGTATGAAATGTGGTTTATGTATAAAGATTACCAGTAAATATCAGAGTTTTAAAATAATTCTTCTTTAAAATATTTTGTGATGTTTAGAACTTTATTTAAATTTGATGGATTAATGTATGGATGGATGGATGGATGGATATTTAGATAGATGAAAGAATATATATGAATATAAATATATATATAGATGATATATAGATGAAAGAATATATATATGGATGGATGTATAGATTAATGGGTGGATATGTATATATATATATATATATATATATATATATATATATATATATATATATATATATATATATATATATATGATGGATGGATGGATGGATGGATAAATATATAGATGTATGGATGGATTGATGTATATATTTATAGAAGGATGGATATGGATGGATATACAGTATAGATAGATGGATGAATTTCTAGGTATATAAATGGATGATTAAATAGATATATGGTTGGATGAATATATATAGATGGACGGATGAATTTATTAGATATATGATAAGTGTATTTATATATATATATATATGTGGATATGGATGGATTTATGTATTGGTGATAGATGGATGGATGAATATATAGGTATATAAATGGATATATAAATAAACAGATATATGGTTGGATAAATATATATATATATATATATATATATATATATATATATATATATATATATATATATATATATAAATATATATAGATGGACTTATGAATTTATTGATATATGAATGGGTGTGTGTGTGTGTGTGTGTGTGTGTGTGTGTGTGTGTGTGTGTGTGTGTGTGTATGGATGAATGTATAAATAGATGGATGGATGAATATATAGATGGTTGGATGGATTAATGTATTGGTTTATAGATGCATAGATCGATATATAAATAGATAGATGGATATAAAGATAGATGGATGGATGAATATATAGATGGTTGGATATATATATATATATATATATATATATATATATATATATATATATATATATATATATATATATATATATATATATATATATATATATATATATATATATCCAAATATAAATGTAGCACATGTATGGATGGATGGATGGATGGATGGATGGATGAATATACGTATAGATATATGGTTGGGTTGATTTATGGATACATGGATGGATATACTGTATAGATAAATGGATGGATGAATGTATATATATATATATAGATGGACGGATGAATTTATTGATATATGAATGGATGAATATTGACCTTATTCTAAAATGCGGAAGTGCGCCTGTTTTCGCGATTGTTGTAGAACTTCCGATTCATTCGCCTATGGGAGAAATGACTAGGAATAATAAACGGCAGAAAACGGTCAAACTACTTGCTCTACAAACAAATGTTTGCATGACTATACAGACCAAGTAGAATAATATAATAAGAAAATATCAAATTGCAACATCAAGCAGCAGAATGAGCAGTTTTTAACGTCTAAAAATGAATGGAAGTGAATGAGACAGGAAGCCTCGAGCCAAAAAGATTCAGATGGCAGCGCCCGCTCGTCGACGGAGAATAAGGTGAATATAGATATATGGATGGATTGAGGTATTGGTTTATAGATGGGTAGATGAATATATAAATAAATGGATGGATGAATATATAGATGGTTGGATGAGTTTATAGATATATCTATTTATTCATCCATTCATATATGGGTGGATGAGCAGATTTAGGGATGGATGGATGGAGAGACGGATAGATAGATGGATGGATATATAGATTTATATGTAGATGGAGGATGGATGGACAGATCGATGGATTGATATAAATAAATGCATGGATGGATCCATATATAGCTAGATGGATAGATTGTGTGGTGGATGGATGGATGGATGGATGGATGGATTGTTGGATTGGTGGATGAATTGATGGATGCATAGATGGATGGATATATAGATTGTAAGATGGAGTGAAGATGGACAGATGAATGGATTAATATAAAAATGGATGGATGTATAGATTAATGGATGGATGGACGGATGGATGGATGGATGGATGGATGGATGGATGGATGGATGGATGGATGGATGGATGGATGGATATATAGCTAGATTGATAACTCGTAGTGGGTTGATGGATAAATAGATAGATTGTTGGGTGGATGGATGGATTGATCGATACATAGCTAGATGGATGGATGGATGGATGGATGAATGGATAGATTTTTGGGTGGATGGATTGATTGATGGACAGATCAGTCTACTTTAATATATTTTGGGATGTTTAAAGCTTATTTTGATTTGATGGATGCATGGATGAATATATAGGTATATTGATGGATTGATGTATAGATTCATAGATGGATAGATAGGTGGCTATATAGATGGATGGTTAGATAGATATATAGATAGATGGATGGATGATTGTATTGCTGGTTGGATTGATTTATAGATAGATGTGTGGTTATCTAGATGGATTTCTAGGTCTATAGATGGATGGATGGATTTATAGATCGATGAATGGATGAATAAATGCATATATGGATGGATGGGCAGATTTATAGAAGAATGGATGGATAGATTGTTGGGTGGATGGAGTGATGAGTGGATAGATTCTGTTCGACAGAGTTCCTTCATGAAGAGTAGAGTTCAGTGTGACCTGAAGTTTGCGTGACAGTCAATCATCAGCTCATTCCACAGACAGCAGTAATATGACATACAGCACTGTGTGTGTGTGTGTGTGTGTGTGTGTGTGTGTGTGTGTGTGTGTGTGTGTGTGTGTGTGTGTGTGTGTGTGTGGGATTCATCGTGACTCATGTCTGACTGTCACATCAGCACTGCTTTCCATGATGAAGATCCTCGACACCCCGGAGCAGAGAGCAGTTCCCACAACCCCACACATGCGGATGATTATGAGCAGAGCTTCTCATTAGCTTCATCTGCAGTGCGCTGGAGACGTGTGTGTGTGTGTGTGTGGTAACTACCAGAAAACACTGTTCACGCGTTAAAGATCATATATTACTTTACTTAAAACATTACTTGGAATGTGAAAATTGTGAAGTCGGAACACTTGTAAGTGTGTATACACACACACACACACACACACACACACAAAAAAGGCGGAGAAACCATTTTTGAAAGCAGGATTGTTTCAGAAATATTTGAATCTTCAATAAAAAGTATAAAAAACTTTGGACGAAAAGATTTTTTATTCAAAATTTGGTGTTGAGTTTCTCATGCGCATTAACACAAGGTGATGAAAACCATTCTACACTCACCGGCCACTTTATTAGGTACACCTGCCAACTGCTTGTTAACGCAATATTCTAATCAGCCAATCACATGGCAGCAACTCAATGCATTTAGACATGTAGACATGATCAAGACGATCTGCTGCAGTTTAAAGTGAGCATCAGAATGGAGAAGAAAGGGAATTTAAGTGACTTTGACATGGTTGTTGGTGCCAGACGGGCTGCTCTGAGTATTTCAGAAACTGCTGATTTACTGGGATGTTCACGCACAACCATCTCTAGGGTTTACAGAGAATGCTCCAGAGAAAATATCCAGTGAGCGGCAGTTCTGTGGGCGCAAATGCCTTGTTGAGGCCAGAGGTCAGAGGAGAATGGCCAGACTGGTTCCAGCTGATAGAAAGGCAACAGTAACTCAAATAAGCACTCGCTACAACCAAGCTCTGCAGAAGAGCATCTCTGAACACACAACACGTCCAACCTTGAGGCGGATGGGCTACAGCAGCAGAAGAGCACACCGGGTGCCGCTCCTGTCAGCTAAGAACAGGAAACTGAGGCTACAATTCACACAGACTCACCAAAACTGGACAATAGAAGATTGGAGGAACGTTGCTGCTCTGATGAGTCTCCATTTCTGCTGACACATTCAGATGCTGGAATTTGCCCTCAACAAATGAAAGCATGGATCATCCTGCCTTGTATCAGCGGTTCAGGCTGCTGGTGGTGGTGTAATGGTGTGGGGAAGATTTTCTTGGGACACTTTGCGCCCATTAGTACCAATTAAGCATCATGTCAACGGTACAGCCTACCTGAGTATTGCTGCTGACCATGTCCATCCCTTTATGAGCACAGTCATCTTCTGATGGCTACTTCCAGCAGGATAACGCACCATGTCATAAAGCTCAATCATCTCAGACTGGTTTCTAGAACATGACAATGAGTTCACTGAACTCAAATGGCCTCCACAGTCAGCAGATCTCAATCCAATAGAGCAGTTTTGGGATGTGGTGGAACGAGAGATTGGCATCATGGATGTGCAGCCGACAACTCTGCAGCAACTGTGTGATCCTATCATGTCAATATGGAGCAAAATCTCTGAGGAATCCCTCTGTTGAATCTATGCCATGATAGATTAAGGCAGTCCTGAAGTCAAAAGGGGGATACTAGTAAGGTGTACCTAATAAAGTGGCCGGTGAGTGTATATTGATTCAGTAATTCATCACATGAGACTTCCAGATCAGCTCTTTTAACCACACAAATCTGTGTGCGGTGGTTTGCGAGGGCTATCTTGTTATATTCTGGATCCGTTCTCAAAAGAAACAACTCCATCATGCCAGCATGCCCAGCAGCGTGGGTCCAAGAAAAGCCTACGATCTCTGCTAACTTAAATACAGCCATACAAAAACCCACAAGACCTTCAGTCAATTTCTTTGGACACCTTTGGGTGACGGTTGACAGAAAGCATTTGGGAATCCACACTGCACACACTATTATCCCGACGCATATAGATTGCACGAAAGTATACATTTGCAAATCCTTTTACACAATAGATGCATGCCTTGGCTGCTTTTCAATTTCAACAAGGTCTTAGCTGGCATTAAATTGAAGGAAATATTATATTATTAGTGCTTTTTTTTCGTGCCATTGCGGTGTAGTACATGAGGATGCTTCATAAAAAGGCTGTGGAAAAAGCATGCAGAACACCTCGGTTGACAAGAACAGAAGCTTCCTTCTCAATGGATCGCTGTGTTACCTCACACGAGAAACCGTAATTTGTGGCTTTTCCCCTCCATTTTCACTTCTGCATGCACTCAGCACTTTACAAAACACCATTTGGCTCTTCAGACTCTATCTTTCCCTGGCTCTGTGTGGGATTTTGGCTTGAGATGGTGGACAGTTTCAGAGGCGGCCGGAGGAATTCGCCGTCTCCATTTATTAGCATGAGTTTTGTTTTCCTAAATTTGAATTAGGTCATTTAGATTATCGAAAAAATATATAGCTTAAAGGGGTAATAACTTTGACCTTAAAATGGCTTTTAAAAGAATTGCTTTTATTCTAGCCGAAATAAAATAAGTAAGACTTTCTCCAGAAGAACAAATATTATCAGACATACTGTGAAAATGTCCTTGCTCTGTTAAAAATCATTTGGGAAATATAAAAATAAATAAATAAATAAAATTAAAACGGGGCTTATAATTCTGACCTCAATATGACAGTCAAAATGTCCTCAATATCAACACTTCTCCGTTTTCTCAACAAACTCATCGGCTGCTGAGCCTTTTAAAAAAGAATTCTCTGAGTGTTTATCAAAAGAAAATTGAAAGTGTTGATCAAATCTAAAACTACAAGTCAGAAATGTACTGGTAACGTAATGTACAGTAGGTGAGAGTTCAAAGTGACTATTACCGCCACGTCTTATACCGCCGCCGTTTGAAATAACTGCCGCTCTGTTTTTAGTATATGACAGCAGCTTGTGAATGAGCCGCCAGGGGGCGCAAAGGGACGGGATGCGAACGGACAGAAATAGCCTTTACAGCAGCTTTAAATATGCTACTGTGCTTGTAAATGAGATTAAACAATAAGTCAAAGCATTATAATTCCTTCATTAATCATTTAAAATTTGTTAACACACTTTATTGTAAACTTTTTAAGTGCAAAGAGGACTAGTTTTGGAAAATAGAATTGAAGAAATAAAAGACAACTAACATGAAAGCACAAACATTCAGTACAAATGAGTAGTCTTAAATAAATAAATAAAGCAGTCTTTTAGCCTAAATATAGAGAGATGTTCAGTGTTTGCTATTTTGATAGGACTAAGACAAGACATTTTCATTTATGTTTTTATTTCTGTTTTTGTTTTAATTTTCATTGTTGATTATATTTTACTATCTCATTTTATGTCTCAACAATTGTACATAATAATAAACGAATAATGAAAACTAATTAATAATGAAATTAGGCCTAAATAAATTATTTATTTAAAGATATTGCGGCGAAACACTGAGAAACGGTCAGGGGCATGGTCTAAAGAGCTTAAGTTGAATGCTGCTTCATCAAAAGCAAATAAATAAATAAATAAATTAACCTACCTTAAGGAGATCACTGAAAGTATAATAAAACAAATTTTGCCGCAGGACATAACATAAATTAAGTCTGGCAGGTTTATCTTTAATAATTTAGTTTCAGTTCAGTTTTTTTTTTTTTTTCAAAACGTCAATGTTCTCCTTTAAAGAAGCTATAACTGTTGTTTTGTTTTTTAATTAATGGCTCAGTATGTTTGGTATTTTAATTTCAATTTCAGTCACCTTGCATATGCGTGTGAAATATAATGCCGCATAACCGCGAAAAAAGAAGAAAAAGCTGTCAGTTAGACCTAATTCATCAAAATGAACTGTAATAAAATACAGCAAGTATGTTAATACTGGCAGAATGTGAACAAACTCAAGGTAAGGCTAAGATATGTGCTTGCTTTTTTAATGCATTTAAAAAGATTTGCGGCTACTATGGTGTATAATAATGTTTTTTCTTCCTTTTTTGTATGGTAAAGGACAATGCACATTGTTATTGATGTAAACTTAGACTAAAACTTACCATTGATAAATGTGACCTAGCCTACTTCAAGCAGATAACTTAAAGTATAATAAAAATAATTTTGCCACAGGACATAAATAAGCATAAGGATAAGGAAAGATAAGGACATTAGAGAGTATAGACAGGAAAGCAGGGGGAGCAGAGAGAGGGAAAGGATCGGCATAGCAACACGAGTCAGGAATCGAACTGGGGTCGCCGTGATCACCAGAATACATTTCGATGCACTAACCACTACACCACTGGCGTCAACTCAGTTATCTTTTTTGTTATACAAGTCATTTAATATATTTTTCTCTAATTATTTACACTTTTTTGTTTGTAATATTGACTTAAAGGAAATATGAAATGTTTGTTTTTCTAAAATTGACATGACTGCATGACTGTGTTGTCGATTATTGTATGTAGGTATTTACATTTTCCCCAATATTTTAAAGCTACACAAAGTTTACCTTAATATTTTTAGTCAGTTTGATTGAGGTGAGTTGAGATGACTAGAGCATGAAAACTGCACAATTTAAGCCAGCAGTATTTTTACAGTGTTGTTGATCAGAGCTAAAACTAGAAGTCAGAAATGTACTGGTAACGTAATGTACAACAAAACCAGGACAATTAATGACTGTAAACTATAAAGAATTTAACTAAAGTCACTTGTTTGAACGTTTTGAGGATAAACATTGTCAGACGAAAGATCAAGATCCCATAATGCAATTCAAAAACAGAAATAAACCAAAAAGTGAAAACACGAATCACAAAATATGGGGAATTGATCATTTTTGGATATTTTTTTACACAAAAAGTGGAATAAATTTCCTGTTATTTTATTTTTTTGTGTGTTTTCACCTTTAACGGATAGGACAGTAGAGAGTATAGACAGGAAAGCAGGGGCAGCAGAGAGAGGGAAAGGATTGGCATAGCAACACGAGTCAGGAATCGAACTGGGGTCGCTGTGAGCTCAAGAGTGCATGTCAATGCACTAACCACTACACCACTAGCGTCAACTCGGTTATCTTTTATGTCATACAAGTCATTTAATATATTTTTCTCTAAATATTTACACTTTTTTGTTTGTAATATTAACTTAAAGGAAATATGAAATGTTTGTTTTTCTAAAATTGACATGACTGCATGACTGTGTTGTCGATTATTGTATGTAGGTATTTACATTTTCCCCAACATTTTAAAGCTACACAAAGCTTACCCTAATATTTTTAGTCAGTTTGATTGAGGTGAGTTGAGATGACTAGAGCATGAAAACTGCACAATTTAAGCCAGCAGTATTTTTACAGTGTTGTTGATCAGATCTTAAACTACAAGTCAGAAATGTACTGGTAACGTAATGTACAACAAAACCAGGACAATTAATGACTGTAAACTATAAAGAATTTAACTAAAGTCCCTTGTTTGAACGTTTTGAGGGTAAATGTTGTCAGAATAAAGATCAAGATCCCATAATGCAATTCAAAAACAGAAATAAACCAAAAAGTAAAAACATGAATCACAAAATATGGGAAATTGATCATTTTTATATATTTTTTTACACAAAAAGTGGAATAAATTTCCTGTTATTTTATTTTTTCAGGGTTTTCCCCTTTAACGGATAGGACAGTAGAGAGTATAGACAGGAAAGCAGGGGCAGCAGAGAGAGGGAAAGGATCGGCATAGCAACACGAGTCAGGAATCGAACTGGGGTCGCCGTGTTCACCAGAATGCATGTCGATGCACTAACCACTACACCACTAGTGTCAACTCAGTTATCTTTTATGTTATACAAGTCATTTAATATATTTTTTTCTAAATATTTACAATCTATTTTGTTTGTAATATTAACTTAAAGGAAATATAAAATGTTTGTTTTTCTAAAATTGACATGACTGCATGACTGTGTTGTCGATTATTGTATGTAGGTATTTACATTTTCCCAAACATTTTAAAGCTACACAAAGCTTACCTTAATATTTTTAGTCAGTTTGATTGAGGTGAGTTGAGATGAAAGAAGGTCGCTGGTTCGAACCTCGGCTCAGTAGGCGTTTCTGTGTGGAGTTTGCATGTTCTCCCTGCCTTCGTGTGGGGTTCCCCCACAGTCCAAAGACATGCAGTACAGGTGAATTGGGTAGGCTAAATTGTCTGTAGTGTATGAGTGTGTGTGTGCATGTGTGTGTGGATGTTTCCCAGAGATGGGTTGCGGCTGGAAGGGCATCTGTTGGCAGTTCATTCCGCTGTGGCGACCCTGGATTAATAAAGGGACTAAGCCAAAAAGAAAATGAATGAATGAATGAATGAGTTGAGATAACTAGAGCATGAAAACTGAACAATTTAAGCCAGCAGTGTTATTTTACAGTGTTGTTGATCAGATCTTAAACTACAAGTCAGAAATCTGCCCACACAAAGCCAAGCTCACGACTTAAACTCCAACATGTTTGCTTTGGCTAAAAAGCTTTTTCCCAGTGATTTGCACAAATCGTACAAACTGTGTTTTGCTGCACAGAAGCTTTTCATATGCGTTGCACGATGACGCGGTGTTCCTACATTTATCGCTGCAGAAGTCTTTCCGTAACGAATGTCTGGAATATCTGTGGTGGATTCCTGCAGGAACAGGGCGAAAACACATGCCTTGTGGCTCACTGCGTCCTCATTTTTGGTTTGTCCACAGATAACACACTTGGCATGAAGAATCTGCTCCGTCCGCATGTAAGTTGGAAATGTTTCGCTGTGAATCATGGCTTGTTTGTTTGTTTTATAATAGAAGAGCTGAACTCACACGGTCATGCTGACAACTCCAGCTTCAGCACACGGGATTGTAGGATTCAAGCAAAAAAATGATTAAAATCAGGACTCATTAAAATAAAAGCAGGCAGTAATGCACACTAAAATGTGTTTTCTGTTTATTTACGGTTGTGAATTGCATTATGGGACATTGATCTCTGCTCTGTTGAACTGTAGAGTTGAATTTCCAACGTCAAAAGTCGACAAAGTGACATTTTAATAGAAAATCCCAAATCAGAAAAGGTTGGAGAAAGCAAAATAAGATATAGGAGATTTCTACACATTTTCTTTGACCTGATTTCATTGCAGACAATACAACAAGCATTATTTGTTGTGTTGCTCATCATTTTTATTGCTTTTATTTTTCAAAATAAACACTTTTCCAATTTTGGTTCTTGCAACACGTTTCAATCATTGTTGGAACAGTTAACAGGGTTCAACACTAAGGTGCCAAACAAAACTAAAGATGGTAATAGCTATTTCTTAGCCACATACAATATTTTAAATAATGTTTCAAAAGCCAAACATAATTGAGTTTGGGGTCAGTTTTATACATTTTTTCATGTTTTTTTTTTTTTTTAAGGAAAATTATTCAGTTCATTAAATTTTTATCTTTTGATCTTTTTAAATTGTTAAATATTTTTTTAAAAATTAAATAACTGCTTTCTTATTGTGTGCAGTTTCAAATATAATTTCTTCTTCAGACATTATTGCTTTTATTACTGTGACCATTAATAATAATAATATTTGTCATGCCATGTCAGCCATGTCACCCTGCAGCCCAAGACCGGTTACTCACTGAAGCTAAGCAGGGCTGAGCCTGGTCAGTACCTGGATGGGAGACCACTAGGGAACACTAGGTTGCTGTTGGAAGTGGTGTTAGTGAGGCCAGCAGGGGGCGCTCAACCTGTAGTCCTAATGCCCCAGTAAAAGTGAAGGGGACACTACACTGTCAGTGAGCGCCGTCTTTCGGATGAGACGTTAAACCGAGGTCCTGACTCTCTGTGGTCATTAAAAATCTCATGGCACTTCTCGTGAAAGAGCAGGTGTGTAACCCTGGTGTCCTGGCCAAAGTCCCACTGGTGGTGGTGGTGTGGAGAGACCCCCTTCATGATTGTAAAGCGCTTTGGGTGTATGGCCGTACACAATAAATGCGCTATATAAATACACATTACATTACATAACAATAATAACAATAACAATTAATATAAGAGTGATTTCTGAAGCTGAAAATTCATCTTTAAAATCAGTGGAATAAATGATTAAATTAAATGATAAATAGTTATTTTATAGTACAATAACATTCCACAATTTTACAACTTGTACTGTATTTATGATGAAATAAGCTTATTTTAAAACATTTAACAGTCATACTGACCCCACACTTTTATACAGTTTATCCTGTATATAATATTTCATGAGTGAAAATGTGCACTTTGTCACCCACAGACATCGTCACCAAATGAAAATCAGAGAGGTCAGACTCTCTCATACAGAGCCTCATTTCAGTTGTCAAGTTTTGTAAAAATCGATCTATTAAATTAATCTATTAAAGAAACGTTGGCTGGAATTCTGCATTATAGGCTTAAATTATAGAGAGAAATATCAGATGAACAGAGACTGCATCAGATGAAGCAGATCAATGTGATGTTTCTTTCGAGCTGTCAGTGCAGAAATGAACAAAACAACAGGCCTAACACAGCATATTATAAGATTAAAATATGGACAATTTATCAGATGGTAGCTTTTCCTAACAGATAAACAGCTCTCCTTAATATTTCAGCATACTTTCACTTTCGTATTCGACATGAAACGCACATTTGCCGGTAGGAATCGCCCTACTCCTCATTCTCTATTCACATAGCCGTATATATGGCTATTACACAATCATCAGACACTGATATAGCCTGGGTCGTTAGTTTGTTGGATCGTTTCGTTTTCTCACTCCTGTCGATCAGCTCAATCAAGCAGAGACCACCTCATTCAGGCGATCTCGGACCGATTGATTTGGCGTGGATCCGAGTGTAATTGCTGGACTCACATATGCCAAACAAACCGAGCACACCGCGGGGAAACCAGACAGATTCCAAAACAATTTACATTTAGTCATTTAGCAGACGCTTTTATCCAAATCGACTTACAAATGAGGACAAGGAAGCAATTTACAACTATAAGAGCAACAATGAATAAGTGCTATAGGCAAGTTTCAGGTCTGTAAAGTCTAAGAAGGAAAGTATTAGTATTTTTTTATATAGTGTGTAGTATTTCACAAACCTCTATGTGTGAAAGCACCCTAAGACTGTATTTGCACCCAATTGACAGACAGTCGACATGGCAGCACTGGCCCGATCGGGCCAATAACCATTCTGTACACTGCCCCGAGCTTCTCGCACTTTGGCCCTGGGCCATCGGGCAGTCCTTATTGTCAAGCCCTGGTAAAGCATTTACCACTTTGTAATGTCGCCATTCCTTTTCACAACACTTAAAAGACATTTAGAGACTGAAGACACCAAGTGAGGAAGTATTTCAGGTGTGGTTTTGTCCCATTCTTCCTGCAAACAAGTCTGAAGGTGGGCAACAGTATGGGGTCTTCATTGCCGCATTTGCATTTCAAAATGCACCACACATTCTCTATTGGAGACTGGTCAACCCGGGCTCATTGTGGAAACGTAGCCCCGAGGACATTTCTGCGGACCGCGATTTACGTCCCGGGAGGTACGTATCGAGCGTTTTTTGTTTTCGCGGATCCGCGAGAGGCCGCTGTGCGCGTTTTTTCGCGACTCGGGCGCCTCTAGGGAGCGCGTGGCGTTCGCGCCCGCGCCGTTCTCGTGCGAAAAGCCGCCGGATCGAAAAAAAAAAAAGCAAAAGCCCTCGTCTTCGATTTCGACCGCGTTTTCGGATCCCGCTGCGTTCTCGCCCTTATTTTTCGGATTCCGTTTTTCGTCTTACCTGATTTCCGGAACCTGCTGTTCCCCGGACTCGATCCCGGTCGTCGTCCACCGCGGCCGGCTCCGGCTCCTCCTCCTCCTCCGGGGCCTCCGCTCCACCGACGCAACGCTGTGAGCTAAGTGGACAAACTGGTTTCATCGGGAAAGCCCTCCACTCGGAGGCGAGCCGTCGGCCGGCGAGCGCGAAGAGGAGGGGCGGAGCGGCGCCACACCGCCCCGCAGCGTTCGCTCGAAAAAAACCAAACGCGGCCTTACGTACCTCCGGCCACGTAAATCGCGGTCTCCAGAAACGTCCGCGGGGCTACGTTTCCAGAATGAGCTTGGGTTGAGACAGGTCTGGACTGCAGACAGGCCAGTCAAGTACCTGTGTCCTCTGCAGCCAGGACTTTGTAATGTGTGCATTGTCTTGTTGAATTATGGATGGGCATCCCTAGAAAAGAAGGCAGCATATTGTGCTCCAAAATCTGTGTGCTTTTCAGCATTAATAGTGCATCACAGAAGTGCAAGTTACGTTTGCCAAGGGCACTGACACAATCGTATATCATGACAGACCCTGGCTTTTGGACTTGTTTGGTAACAGTCTGAATGATCCTTCAGAGCACACATGGTCCATTTCTCCCCAAAAATACTGTTTCATCTGACCACAGTACATGTTTCCACTGTGTGATGGTGCATGCTAGATGCCTTCTGATGCGCTTCTGGACACTGTTAACATAGGGCTTCCTTTCGGCACAGTACAGTTTTAACTGCCATTTGTGGGTGTAACTCTGTATTGTGGTACTTGACAGGTTGTACAAAGTAGTCTTAAGCCTATGTGGCGATGTGAGATTGTATGGACACTTTCCTGAACTGTGTTGTGGTGCTGCGTAAAACATATGCTGGAATAGTTGGTGGTTCATTCTGCTGTGGCGGCCACTGATAAATAATGGACTAGGCTGAAGGAAAAGGAATGAATGTGTGTATTGCCTCTTCTTGTTGAATCACTGAATGCCGCCTTAATTGTAATTCACTCTGGAGACAGAAGCATTTGCTTAATATCTAAATGTAAAATGTAAACCACATCACACCGCTGCTGAGAGATGTGCAGACTCCTCCATTAAAATAACAGCAGTGGCGATCGGTTGAGGGAGTTTTAATTGTTGAGCCGGAGGTAAATTTGCCTCACGAGTTTAATCCCATTAAAGTGCGGCGTCAGGAAACAAAGACAGAGACTCTTGCAGAAACAGACAGAGATGCAGATCCCAGATCAGCTCCGGTCGGCGGATTGACCTTTTACTTTTGACCTGATAATCTCTGGGTTTGATTAATTGTTGAAGATTCCTTTCTGGCTTTGTAGACTTGCAACTGATAATAATGATTTATTTTAACATATTTTGTATAAACCGAAAAGTGGGAAGAATGTGATCAACTAACAGTTGAGAAAAATTTTAAATCAATAATACATTTTCTGAATCTGAACTAATTAAAATTTAAATAACAGGTTATAATAATAATAATAATACAAATATTAATAATAATAATAATAATAATAATTGTAGAATGAGAGTACTCTTTTTAGGCTTAAAGTACTGGACAAGAAACTAGAATAATGGAAGATTATAGGAATTTAAAAATTATGTCGGCGCCAGTGGTGTAGTGGTTAGTGCGTCGACACATGCACTCCAGTGCTCGCTGCGACCCAGGTTCGATTCCGCCTTGCGGTCCTATGCCGATCCTTCCCCTTTTCTCTGCTTTCCTGTTAATTCTCTCTACTGTCCTATCAAAAATAAAGGTGAAAATTCCGAAAAAATTATCAAAAAAAAAAAAAAAAAAAGATAAAACCCCTGATTTTGATTAGTAGTGTGTTTAAAGCAGCAAATTAACTATATAACTATATATTAATCATGTAATGCTATTTTACATTATTTTTGCCTCACTAATAGTAACAGTATATACATATAATAATTTATTTTTTTATTATTGTTTAATCTTAATTAAGTAATACGTTTAGTTGTGTATATTGTATTAAAATAAATGAAAATAAATATTCAATTATTTTGTGTGGGTGAGTGTACCATCGAAGTCAGAATTATTAGCCCCCCTGAAATATTAGGTCCCCTGTTTATTTTTTTCCCTAATTTCTGTTTAACAGAGAGAAGAATTTTTCAGCACATTTCTAATCATAATAGTTTTAATAACTCATCTCTAATAACTGATTTATTTTCTCTTTGTCATGATGACAGTAAATAATATTAGACTAGATATTCTTCAAGACACTTCTATACAGCTTAAAGAGACATATAATGGCTTAACTAGGTTAATTAAGTTAACTAGGCAGGTTAGGGTAATTAGGTAAGTTATTGTATAATGATGGTTTGTTCTGCAGACACACAGAAAAAAATTTGCTTAAGGGGGCTGATAATATTGACCTTAAAATGGTGTTTAAATAATTAATAACTGCTTTTATTCTAGCCGAAATAAAACAAATAAGACTTTCTCCAGAAGAAAAAATATTATCAGACATACTGTTAAAATTTCCTTGCTCTGTTCAACATTATTTGGGAAATATTTAAAAAAGAAGTACATTTTCAAAGGGGGGCGAATAATTCAGACTTTAGCTGTATATAATAAGTTATTTATAGTGCATTTTGTAGTATGATCAATAGTTATATTTTTTAATAATATGTTGTTTTTTAGTCGTATTAAGGTTTTATTAGTAATTATTATTAATCTTTCATCTTCACCTTGCTGATATTATTTTTGTGTAGTTAATAATAAGATTTTATTAATGAAGAATTGTTTATTTGATTAAAATAGTTGGCTAATTAACAACATTTCTGTGAATCATTTTTGAGGCTTACACATTCAGGTGGCGAATTTTACATAGAGCGCATTGTAAGCCTCAGGTCAACACCTGCTTTACCCTCGGGGATTGACCTTTCACCCCTGACCTGATAATCTTTGCGTTTGCTTAATCGTACAAGATTCCTTCCTGCAACGTAATAGCTGGAATTAGATGAAAGAGTGGAGGGAAATTTAAGACCTTTAAAGATGCACTAAGAAAAATCTGAAAAATAATGTTTTGACCATAGTGTGGAAGCACTCTGACAGACAATCAGAATTAAGGGGGCGTCTCTAATAACAACACTGTGAAAAATGCTGAACTCCACACAATTCCTTCAGGTTGTTCCAAGGCAAATAGATGTAATCATAATCATTTTTTTACAATTAAACATAAGAATGATGTTGCTTCAACGCATTTTAAATACGTACTTTGAACAAGCAGAAAAGATCATTTTTGAGTGAACAGCAGAGATTAAGGTCTCTATTCTGACGGAAGTATATAGGTGTGTTTTGAGAATAAACCAATCAGAGTCTCATCTCCCATTCCCTTTAAGACCCAGCTGCGTCGCGCCAACAGCGCATTCACTATTTAGAGGACACAAAGTAAGTCTAAGTGGAAAAACTGAGCATTTCACAAGCAAACAGTTCACAGTTGACAGTTTTTTAACAGAAAACTGTTAAACAGAGCATCTACTGTGTGAGAATGAGAGATAATGGATCTACTTTCACTTTCGCTCTTGGATAGGGAAACCTTTACGCACAGACATCAATGAGCCTATAAATAAATACTTTAGTTTGTTAAGCACAAATGTTCGTTTCAAAACTATTTCTAAATTCAGTTCTAATTGCCAGCAAACGAATAAATGAACAATAATAACAAAATGTGATCAAAAACCTGAGTTATATCCTAAAACACATGCTGTGCCCCATATGGTCTAAAACCTGACAGGTGGACAAATCTAAGCTTGTTTTTAATAAAACAAATATAAATATGGATATAATAAATAATACTGCTAATAATAATAACATTACACAAAAGCAAATTGTTATGAATGAACTGAAAAAGCCTCCCGAGATGAAGAAGACATGAAAGCAGTGATTTTTCATATTTATGTAGGCTAGAAAATAATATGTTTTGTAATATTTTAATCCTTTATATTTATATCCTATATCTATTCTTATTATATGCTATATATATCCTTAATATTGAATTTTTTTCATGTGTAAAGATATTTGCCTATTGCTCTCTTGTGTGTATTAAGCAGTGTGTAAGCGAGGTGCAACTCTGCGCTGGAGTTTAGACCGGGTTAGTTTTGGTCTAATGAAAAATCTATTATAGTTTCTCAAAATATCAACGCGCCAGCGGTCCGCCTCAGAACGCCTTCCTTTTTAGACCAGAACGCCTATGAGCGCACAAATGAGCGCTAATGCATTTGCTATTTAAACAGCGTAGCGCAACGCCTCAAAACCACTCTTGCACCAAGCTGAAACTAGCAAACAAGTATTGCGCCACGCCTTGCGCCACACTGCGCCGGGCGTATGATAGGGCCCTAGGGCTCTGCAATTAAACTAATCAAGTTTTCTGAGCTGGAGCAAAATTTAAAGCCATAGTACTCTAATAAGCTACATAAATATGATTTAATTGGAATGATTGTGGTAAGTTTTGGAAAACCATGGTAAATTTGGGGTTACCCTCAGTGTTAGGGAAAGTTACTTTTAAGAAGTAATGCATTGGAATATTGAGTTACTCAATAACTAGTAGCATTACTTGGTTACTATTTATGGAAAGTAGTGCGTTACGTTATTTTTGTGTGTTACTTTTTCATACCTGCCTGAAGCTTGATCTCTTTCAGAACTTGCAGGATGTTTTCTTTTTTAAGTAGAGGAGCTCTGCATTTAACAACACGTTGTATAACCTACATCTTCATTTACCTTAAAAAATAAATCAATAAATAAAAACAAATACAGTCATTTTATCATCTGAAAACTTCCGTTTATACAGTCCACGGGACTACATTTTCAGAATGAGCCTGGGTTGCAATTTTCTAGTGCCTTATAGACCTTTTTCATGGCTGCTGCATGGCGGACGCCATAGCGACCAGCGTCTTCCGGTAGAATGCTAACAACTTATGTTTTTGAATATATGTATTCTACAAGCGAAACGGCTTATTTCTTTAAATTGGAAAAGTATATGTGCACCAACTATAGGCTTATTGGCTGAAAGAGATGGTGACAAATATGAAAATGGAAAAAATAACTTGTATGATAAGAAATAGATATATAATTTTTGATAGAGTTTGGGGACCTTTTACGCTGTTTTTAAAAGGTGGTGGATTTGGAAATGTTTTACTAGAAGATTAGTAATAGAGGTGATGTTGTATTTTGATGTAAAATACTGAGAAGCCTTTTGTTTTGTTTTTGGTTTGTTTGTTCGTTTGTTTGTTGGTTTGTGTTGAAATTGACACATGGAAATGTGTATGTACATGTTACTTAAAATATAATAAAAAGGAATTGGAAAAAAAAAAAAGAATGCTAAAAGCTTCCGTTCACAGCGTGTACAACTGGTAATTTGCGCTCCGAAAATGCGTTTCAGTAACGTTTTTAATGGATAACAGAGTGTTTATGTGACACACAACTTAGAAATGTGTCTGTTAAAGCCGTTATAATCTGTCACATGTGGTTCAAGCGCGTCAGAAATACGAGAAAAACGTTCTCCTAGTTCACGTGTCTGCCGTCAGAAATACAGTGTGTGTGTGCGTTCCCGGCCTGTCAGCTGTTAGCTCAGCGGCTCTTTAATACACACATACACACACACACACACACACACACACACACACACACACAGAGAGAGAGCAAACCAGAGTACTGGCATGAAACTTAACAGGTATGAAAGTCGTGCAATTTACAGAAATGAGCAATAAAAGTCTGTTATTGATCCTCTGCTGCTGAGTTGCTGTTCATTCTAATCGCGAGCCGTTTGTGTTTTATTTCGTGTGTTGTTTTCACCACGGTTTGTGTTTTCTGTCATTTGGAAATGACACTAGCCTTTATTTTCACTTTGTCACAGCTATTAAATCAGTGTGTCAGTAGCACAGTACAGGCTACGTGTGTGTGTGTCAAACATTTAGCTGAATGACATGTGTTTGGGCTGGTTATATATTTGAAATAAAGAGAAAATGTTGACTTTAGCGATGACGAGGCTTCATTTAACCTGCAGAAGATGCCGTCTGACAGCGAGGGGAAAACGCCTCACAGCAGCTGTTTTCCATCCTATTAGATCACATTTCTGTAAATGATCAGTCCAGGAGATGCTGCTGATGGACAACAGTATTAGTTCAAAGAGGATAAACGCAGGTAAAATAGATTAAAACTATCATTTCAAAGCTGTCCAAATGTGACCGTTTACACGCATCAGCTGCCGACCGGAGGTTCTTCGCATTCTCCTTGCGCATACACACAAAGCTAATGGGTAATTTTGCGTTCCAAGAAAAAGGTCTGTAATAGGCTACCTTCGTGGCTTTTGTTGGTTTATAAATTACACAGAATATAGCGCGCATGCAGGATCGGATTTGGATCAGTACCAGCTGGCCGATACCCCATCCAGCAAAAATATGCGTTATCGAACCAATATCTGATCCAAGTATCGGAATTGGTGCATCCCTATTTATGACTTATTTTTAGTAAGTAATGCGTTACTTTAGTCGTTACTTAGAAAAGTATTACTATCACATTACTCGCAATACTTGTAATACTTGTACTTGAAAACACTGGTTACCATGGTAACCACAAACTAATTCTGGTAAAATTGTGGTTACTCTAATTAAGGTCAATGCGCCGGAAGAAAAAAAAACATTGGTTACTGCAATTTTACTATTGAAAAGACATGGTTTATTTTTCTAAAACTACCTACAAAAATCAATCATGTCATTTGGCTGAATTCTCTTAATGCATGGTCATTCATTCATTCATTCATTCATTTTCTTGTCGGGTTAGTTAGTCCCTTCATTAATCCGGGGTCGCCACAGTGGAATAAACCGTCAACTTATCCAGCAAGTTTTTACGCAGCGGATGCCCTTCCAGCCGCAACCCATCCCTGGGAAACATTCACACACACGCGGACACACTACGGACAATTTAGCCTACCCAATTCATGCATGTCTTTGGACTGTGGGGGAAACCGGACCACCCGGAGGAAACCCACGGGAAGGCAGGGAGAACATGCAAACTCCACACAGAAACGCCAACTGAGCCGAGGTTCGAACCAGCGACCCAGTGGCCTTCTTGCTGACTACCTACTGCGCCACTGCCTCGCCATGGACATCCAAGTATCTCTAATAATCTGTTCCCTCACTCCACACGACCAAAAAAAAAATGGTTCATTGGATTTACTAAGTGGTTGCAAACAATTTATATGGGCTGGATTTAAACAAACAAATTAAATGTAGTATTGTTCAACTAAATTTGTTTCTTTAAATTCAGCCCATATAAATAGTTTGCAACCACTTACCCTTAAAAAAATGTAGTAAATCCATCATTATTTTCTTCAGTGATATATGAGGAGCAAGTAAAGAGAGATCATTTCCACAGCAAATCAAGCTGAGAACTCAAGCCTTTATCAGATGTTCTGGTACTTCAGTTCTCACCCACCATCCCAAACAGAGAAAGACTGGATTTAGGCCCTGAGCCAGCAGTTTTGGGGCCCGTAGGTTGACGTTCTTGGGAAGAGGGTATCAGAAAGGCTTAAACTCAAGCGTACAACCAAAAACCAGAGCATTCCAATGGTCACTCCAGCTTCCCCTGCCCACCAGAGCAGAAAATAGGCCGACTGACCTCTCCAGAAAGGCTGTGTGTCTTGGACAACAGCACAATCCCTTGTGGTTTCAATAAAGTAGTCGTTTTTCGATATTTATATGTCGTGCACAGCTCCTGCCGGTCGAAATTAATTAATCAGGAAAATATCGTTCTGTTCTGGAAGTGACTCGGAGGAACCACAAAATGGACCCGACGGCGTTTGCGTTGGAGACGTGAACGCAAATATCTTTAACGACGTGTCATGTGTGAATTGTGCGAAATGGAGAGACCCTTCCCAAAAACTTCAACAAAGCAGGCTTTGGGACTTGCAGTGAACCGGCGTTTGAGGCCACGGCAGTTTTGATGGAACATATTGCAGTGTTTTAGTCCATTTTCACTACACAGCAGCTTTAACGGCTCTGTATTCCTTAAAAACTTTTGTGGAGCACGTCAGATCTTGTGGTGGCATTTCGTTTAAGGTTTTTAAAAGTGTGTTTAAAAGCAAAGGCCTGTTGGAATCTGTGTTTTGCTCTCCGTTTTTGGCATTGAAGGTTCTTGCTTTGTTGTTTTTTTGTGTGTGCATTATTTATTTTTATTTTTAATACTGTATGTTTGCACTTTGAGATACTACTTTTAAATGTGCCATATATAAAGATAAGTTTATTGTTATTATGTTACACTATAATAATATAATATTATGTTAAACTTACATTAATTGTTGCAAATTTTGTTTGATACATAATTTTTTTCTGTTTTTTTTTTGTTTTTGTTGAAGTTTGTTGTAAATTGCTGAT
>NC_133200.1:2312500-2327500 GCF_049306965.1 Danio rerio | reverse complement strand
GATGTTTGGTTTATTTTCTTTCTGGTGAGTTAAATTCTTTAAAAAATAATCACATTTAAAAACTTTAAGTTTTTATTTGCATTTGATTGATTTTTTTGGAATATGATGAATTGAATACTATACAAAATTGAATTCTTTAAAAATTAATTGGATTTGAAAATTTTAAGCTTTTATTTTTAGTGAATTGAATTTATTTTCAATCTGAATAATTGAAATCTACTAAAACAAGGTTTGATTATGTTCTTTCTAGTGAATAAAATTCTTTAACATCAATCACATGTGAAGATTTTACAATCAGTATTTAAATTAAATAGAATTTATTTGAAATCTGGTGAATTGAATTCTTCTAAGGCAAGGTCTGATTATTTTCTTTCTGGTTAATTGAATTCTTAAAATAAATCACATTTGAAGATTTTGCAATCGGTATTTAAAGTGAATTGAATTTATTTGAAATCCGGGTGAATTGAATTCTGCAAAAGTAAGGTCTGATTAATTTCTTTCTGGTGAATTAAATTCCTAAAAATGATTTGCATTTGATTATTTTAAGCTTTTATTCTGCAGTGATTTGAATATATTTGGAATCTGGTGAATTGAATTCTCCAAAAAACAAGGTGTGATTATTTTCTTTCTAGTTAATTGAATTCTTTAAAAATTAATTGGATTTGAACATTTTAAGCTTTTTAGTGAATCGAATTTATTTGGAATTGAATGAATTGAATTATACAAAGGGAGATTTGATTTTTTTTCTAGTTATTTGAAATCTTAAATATGATTTACATTTAAAGATTTTCCATTATTTACAGTCCATTGAATTTACTTGGAATTTAGTGAATTGAATTCTACACACACGTGAGCTTTGTTTGGTTTCTTTTCAGTTAATTTAAATTCTGTAAAAGTGGATTGCATCTAAATACTTTAAGCTTCTATTTGCAGAGGATTGAATTTATTTTAAATCTGGTGAATTGAATTCTATAACAGGTGAGGTTTGATTATTTTTTTCTAGTGAATTCAATTCTTAAAAGAAATAGAATTTGAAAAATCTCAGCTTTTAATTTGATTGTTTATAATTGAGTAATACATGTTTGAATATTTTCTGAGAGTTTTCTAATCAACTGAATTTTTTTTAGAATCCAGTGAATTGAATATTATCAAATGTATATTATTTGATCACTTTTGCATTATATTGGCAACATTTTGCGCTTATTAACGAAGTTACACTTATTCAATTATTTTCCGCTTTTATTTCAATCTTTTCCAGTAGATTGAAAAAATTCAATTATACACACAAAAGAGCTTTGTTTTCTTTCTAGTCAATTAAATACTTTAAAAGTGAGTCGCAACTGAGGATTTCAAGCTTTTATTGAGCAGTAAATTGAATTTGCACTCATTTGACTATTTAGCTGTTTATCTCGATCTTTTCAAGTGGATCTTATTCTGATCTTCTCAAATGGCTTGAATTTCAAATTGATTATTTTTAAGTTAATTGAATTCTTTTGAAAAATGAATCACATTTAAAGATTTTCAATTAGTATTTAAAGTGGATTGAATTTATTTGGAATTCGGTGAATTGAATTGAAAAAGTGAATCACATCTGAAGATTTTAAGCTTGTATTTAGCAGTAAATTGAATTTGGACTCACTGAACTACCTTTTATTCCGATCTTAAGTGGATTGAATTTCAAATCCTGTAAATTGAATAACTCACAACACATTCTCATTGTACTATTTCCCTTTTATTCCAAACCTATTAAATAGATTGAATTTCAAATCCACTGAATTGAATAATTCACCAAAGTATCACATCTGACAATGTCCACCTTTCATCTTGACGCAAACCAAATTCCTGCAAAAATGAATTATGCAAAAAAAAGTGCACAGATGAATTGAGCAACTGTGAGAAACACTGACTGCGGACAATTCATCTGCAATACTGAATGCCTACATCGCTCGACACATCATACCAGCAGCCCGAAACTCAGACGTGTACAAGCCAACAAAAGCAGACGGGTTACAGTCAGTGGCGTTTCTGTCAAAGCAGAGATAAAATCAGCATATTGTTTGACTGCGAGGCACGTAAGGCAGCTTCTAGATTAATGAGACCCTCATGTGTCAAACAACCAGCTCTTACACCTCCATTCAGGAATGATGATGGGAAAACTGTTCTCTATGCTGCACTTACCGTACCCATTGAGGAGGAAAATGAGCTCTCTAATAAATCAATCACAGTAGTGAGATGAAATGGAGATGTTGAAGAAGTGTAATACCCACATTAAATGTATCTCCCTGCACTATTATTGGATTTTCATGCTATTTGGTATTTAAAGGGATAGTTCATCCAAAATTTAAAATTTACTCAGTTTACTTTCCCTGGAAAGTGATTCCCAACCTTTGAGTTTTGCTTCTGTTGAACACAAAATATGACGTTTTGAAGAAAGCTGAAAGCTGCTAACCATTGACTACTATAGCAGATAAAACAAATACTATGGCAGTCAATGGTTACAGGTTTTCAGCATTCCCCAAAATATCAACTTGTGTGTTTAAAAAAAGCAAAAACACTCATAAAGGTTTGAAAAAGGTGAGTAAATGACAACAAAATTTTATTTTTTGGGTGACCTATCCTTTTATTATTATATATAAATACAGTGCTCAGCATAAATGAGTACAGCCCATTTTAAAAATGAATATTTTAATCAGTTTCTCAGTGAATATAAGTCATATAATTTGGTGCATTGGAACAAAACCGATTTATTAAACAGATATATTTATTAAAATAACATTTTATTTAGTAATTGAAAGATAATACGTTTAAATCCATGAGAAATATTGAGGGGAAATATTACAAACTACACAATTTTAACAATTGTTTTTTTTGTTTCTCTTGAATTTCGCTCTTTTAAACTTTTAATTTGATATTTTTTCCCTAACATTTACATATGGGTGTATTAATTTTGGTCCGTTATCATAAGTTATGATACTGAGTGCCCCAGTAAAAATTGCCAGTGCCCCAGTAAATGCTTTGAGATATGATTTAGGTTTGGACTGTGGAGGAAACCGGAGCACCCAGAAAAAAACCCACGCCAACACGGGGAGAACAACTCCACACAGAAAGGCCAACTGACACAGCCAAGACTCGAACCAGCGACCTTCTTGCTGTGGGGCGACAGTGCTAACCACTGAACCACCGTGTCGCCTTTCTTTTATTATTATTATTTTATTATTTTATTATTATAATTTTTTTAATATTATTTTTAATATCTTAATTTATTGGTACGTTGTTGTTGTTTTCTGTCATATGTAATGCATTTCTCTCTGCAAATAAGGACCCCATACAATAGCGCTGCTCAAGATTACCCACAATTCCTGTGTGCACAAGCAGAACATAACATATTACATAGTGGCCATAAAATCATAGCCAGACTGCAGTCAAAAGAGCCGACGCAACAACAATGACATGATTTTCCTCTGATACGCCAAGTCATTTAGTCCCTTTGTTTAGGTTATTGTTTGGAATTGTTTGCTTGACTTTTTTCATTTTCTCCAAGGCTCGGGAAAGTCTTTTTCTCTGGTCCTCAGATGAATGGAAGCTGAAGTTAATGGTGGATTGAATTGAATTTATTTGGATTCTTCATTTATTTATTGCACACGTGAGCTTTCTTTGTTGTATGTCTAGTCAATTAAATTCTTTAAAAGTGAATCGCATCTCAAGAATTTCAGCTTGTATTTGCAGATGATTGAATGTATTTGGAATCTGCTGAATTGAATTCTACAAGAGTGACGTTTGATTATTTTCTTTCTAGTCAATTGACTTCTTTTAAATTAAAATCATTTGAAGATTTAAAACTAGCTTTTAAAGTGGATTTGAATTTGGAGTTTGGTGAATTGAATTCTATTCTGATCTTTTTGGGTGGATTGAATTTCAAATGCAGTGAATTAAATATATTACCAAAGTATAATATGTGACAATATTCCCAATTTATTTTACCGCAAACCTCATTCTTTCCAAATTAATATTGAATTTATTTGGAATCGGGTGGATTGAATTAAAAATCCAGCGAATTAAATAATTTATCAAAGCATTATATTTGACAATTTTCCTAATTTATTTTGGCGCAAACCTAATTCTTGCTAAATTAATATTTAATTTACTTTGAATCTTGTGAATTGAATTTCACTGAAGCGATGTTTGATTCTTTTCTATCTAGTGAATTGAATTCTTAATAAAACGAATCACATTTGAAAATTTTCAATTAGTATTAAAAGTGGATTGAATTTATTTGGATTTTTTGTTTATTCTACACACACGTGAACTTCGTTTGTTGTCTGTCTTGTCAATTAAATTATTTTAAAGTGAATCGCATCTGAAGAATTTCAGCTTGCATTTGCAGATGATTGAATTTATTTGGAATCTGCTGAATTGAATTCTGCAAGAGTGACGTTTGATTATTTTCTTTCTAGTGAATTTAATTCTTTCAAATGAAACTCACTTAAAGATTTTAAATTAGCATTTAAAGTGGATTGAATTTGGAATTTGATGAATTGAATTCTAGAGAAGATCTTTGATTTTCTTCTGAACCAAAGTGTTTAAAGGTGAAAAAGTACATCTGATGACTTTAAGCTTGTATTTGTAGGCGATTGAATTCTGCGGAAGCAAGTTTTGATAATTTTCTTTCTAGTGAATTGAATTCTTAAATGAATGTCATATAAAAATTTTTAGCTTTAATTTCCCTCGTTTGGAAAGATTTTTATTTATTTACTTTTTAGTGATGTGAATGTGATTTTCACCTTATATATATATATATATATATATATATATATATATATATATATATATATATATATATATATATATATATATATATATATATATATATATGTATATATGTATATGTATATATATATATATATATATATGTATATATGTATATATATATATATGTATTTATATATATATATATATATATATATATATATATATATATATATATATATGTATTTATATATATATATATATATATATATATGTATTTATATATATATATATATATATATATATATATGTATTTATATATATATATATATATATATATATATATATATATATATATATATATATATATATATATATATATACGTGTGTGTGTGTGTGTGTGTGTGTGTATATACATTTAAAGTTAAAATTATTAGCCCCCCATTGAATTATTTTTTCTTTTTTTAATATTTATATATTTTTATATAATATTAATATTCTGTTTGACAGATCAAGGAAATTTTCACAGTATGTCTGATATTTTATCTTATTTGCTTTATTTCGGCTTGAAGAAAAGCAGGTTTTAATTTTATAAAAACCATTTTAAGGTCAATATTATTAGCCCCTTTAAGCTTTATTTTATTTTATTTATTATTAGTGTACAGAACAAACCATCATTACACAATAACTTGCCTAATTACCCTAACCCGCCTAGTTAACCGAATTACCCTAGTGAAGCCTTTAAATGTCACTTTAAGCTGTATAGAAGTGTCTTGAAGAATATCTAGTCTAATATTATTTACTGTCATCATGACAAATATAAAATAAATCAGTTATTAGAGATGAGTTATTAAAACTGTTATGTTTATAAATGTGTTGAAGAAATCTGCTCTCCATTAAACGGACAAATGGGGAAAAAATAAACAGAGGGCTAATAATTCAGGGGGCTAATCAGGCAAATGCATTTGATTTTTAATCTGATTTTTTAATAAATACAGTAGTCAACATATGAAGTGGATCGAAACCTTTCGCCAAAGTTGTCCTAAAACTATTCAACTACATCCATTCTTGTCTAAGGACAATCTTTGATTCACTTCAAACGTTGACTACTGTCTATATCTGTTTTTAATGCCATATGTAATGCATTTCCCTCTGCAAATGAAGACTCCATCCAACAGCGCTCGACAAAGTCATTTTCTGTGGTCCTCTTATGAATGAAAGCTGAAGTTAATGTTCGCTCTTTGAGAAGAACGAGGGAGCATTTTCATCCTTCATAAAGCATTTGATGCAGGAAAATATGAAGAAGCCGGCTCTCCCAGCGTCCCTCAGAGCCGATGCTCATGGCTGAGTTTTCCAGCGGGTTCTTCAGTCCGCGGTTTCAGACGGAGGCCCTAGTGAAGGAAAGAAACACTGCTGCATTATTCTGAAGCCCAGAGCCAAACACTCATCCATGCTCGCAGCATTCTCTCTGTTCATCTGCATATTCAGCATTGGCTCTATTACTAATGTTAACAACGATGATAATGTGGTTGACGAGCTGAGAAGTGCCTTTAGTCACAGACTTACCAGCTTAAAGTGTTCCACTGAACGCCACAGAAAATCCTTCCTTCCCACTGCCATCAGACTTGATAACGTCTCCCTCAGTCACTTACCCTTACAGTATTCTATGCAAAACCTTGCTGCTCGTGCCATACAGTATATTACTTATTACGGGTTTTAGTGTGTGGAAGTCTGTGCATTATGTTTTATGATGTGCAATAATCTACTAGGTGCGATATTTGTAAGTTTTTTTACTGGGTCTTAAATATTTTTAGTGCAATATCATTGTTTTTTAAATAAATGCTGAATCACTTTATTACTTGAAATATTTTATGTGCAATTGTTTTATGTGTAATATTATTGGTTTTGGTTAATATTATTTTCATTACTTGATATATGACTTAATAGTATTAGTTACCACTGATTCTTTTAAGTGTAATATCTTATATAATAGTTTGTACGCTTATGTATTGTGGCTGTTTCCTTTTATAGATTGGTTGGATTTATGTGACTTATTTCACTTATTTAATCTATTTATTTTGTCTTGTGGTTTTGTGTTTCTGTGTTTTGTGTGTTATGGCAGTCATTACGTAAGCAATTTCCTGCAGGATCAATAAAGTTTTCTAAGTCTAAGTCTAATAATAATAAACTTAATCTTTATATAGCGCCTTTTTAAAAGTAGCATCTCAAGGAACTTTACGGACAAATAAAGTGTGCAGCAGGTAAAGATACATAAAGGGAAGAATGCATAATAATTACAAACACAAAAATTATTAATAATAAATCTAATAATCAAATAAAAGCTACCCTAAAAAGTGATGATTTAAAAACGCTCAGGGATATTACATTGCGAATATCAGAGGTATAGAGTTGCACAATTTAGGTGCCAATGAAAAGAGTGCCCATAGATCTCCCAAAGATTTCAGCTGCGTTAACTGAGCAGTTAAAAGACCAACATCAGACTAGCGTAAAGCATGTCTAGGGGTAAAAACATTGCAATTTTAGACTGTTCAAGGCTTTGTACGCTAGCATGAGGATTTTAAAATCGATTTGAAAACTGACAGGAAGCCGGGCACTGTCTATTTCACTCGCTGTCTAACGTTCTGGCATCTATTATTCTGTATGCAGGATTCTATGGACCCTCTCACAAGACTATTATGGCATATTTAACGCTAATTAGCATCTTAAATCTTCTAAAGTTTTTAATATTTATATATATTTTTTTATTTTAAACGTATGAACATTTATATGCTTTTATGTACAGTATGTATTACATCATGTTTGCATCAAATAACAAACATTCGGTAACGAATTACCGCTTATGCAAGGTAGTACAGTGTCCATGGGGTAGTACAGTGTCCATGGGGGTAAGATTGTCAGGGTTCAGGAAGGATGAGGGAGCGAGGACTCAAATGCAACAGAAGATGGTTTATTATTAATTAAAATAAAACAAAAAGGTCAACAAAAACCACCCCGAGGGGGAAAAACATAACTATAAAACAAACAGACAAACAAACTTGGCTGGGCTGAGCTGGCGAGACACGACTGGAGCACAGAGGGGGGGAGGGGTTATAGACGACATATGATGACGAACTGGAACTGAACAGCGGACATGAGGGGATTATAAGCAGGCGTAAATTAACACAATCAGATGAACATAATTAACTAATAATGGGTAATAATACTAATAATTAATCGCAAGTAGCTGGTCATCTCCCAGCCTGACCAGCTAAGACCAAGCTGGAAATGGCTGGAAACCAGCCTGGAAGTGGCCAAAACCCCCTCTTAAACCTGACTGATCGACCAGCTAAAACCAGCCAACCAGCCTAGGCTGTTTTTTTCAGTAGGGCTATGATGTTTTGCTTCTATATTTTTATATTAGGCTATTATTTGTGCTTAAACACGTCTAGATAAAGTAATAAACATACTGTTTGTTTAAAAACAACGTTTTTGTCATCATTACAGCAAACTTAACCCAATAGTAAGCAGGGGTCCGGATTCGGGCCGTCGAGGCGTGGCTAAGCGTGGGTGTGGAATTTATTACCTTCGTTTATTGCAAATATTCAACTGTTTATCAAAAACAAGGCATCATTTGAAAGTTATGACACTCTAGTTTCATGTTCTTGTTTTTCAAATCTGTGCACTAGAGAGGAAAGGTTTCAATCAAATCCTGAAGGACCGGACATTTAAAGGGGTGGTCCAGAATGTAATTGTAAGGCTTGGTTGTGTTTATAAGATGCAAAGCAATGTGTGCTCATGTTTCACTCGAAGGAAATTGCGTACATTTTTCATATATCTCACTTTGATTATACTCAGCTAACATGAAAACCACTGTCATATTTCCTAGTTCCTCTAAAAGGCCCGCCCTTAAGTGACTCTGATTGGTCATCGTCATAATGTGCTGCTATTGGCGGATCGGCTCCACGTCACGCCCGTAAAAGCACCTGCTTTTCTGCTGTGTAAACATGCAGTCAACCTCGCGCCCGCTCTCTAAAAGAAAACCTGACAAGTGTCTGTAGCTAACGAGTGAAAATGGTTCTATGCGTTACATGACGTCTTTCACGAGTATCCGGAATATGCAAGTAATATGAATCATCCACATATCTTTTGCAACTTCATTATCTGAGATGTGAAACGCATGGAAAAGCTGCCTGAAGACAATCAGTGCAGTCGTGTGCGCACACACATAAGAGACCGTGCTGGTGGAGTGAGTGTGTGTGGGTGTTTACAGCAGTTTGGCTGATAAATATGAATTTGTCGCTAAATCGTTTGCAGCAGTTCGCATTGTTTACATCATTGCTACAGCATACTGTTAACACTAGACACTGTACATGTCATGATCAATTTCAACAAATAAAAACACTTACTTGTAGCATACAACTTCTGCTTTGAGGAGATTTTAGCCGAATCCAGCACTGAACTGGAGGGATTCTGGAGCTGTTTTGTCAAATGATGCTTGCTGTGTAGTATTCTGGAAGATAATTAATATTGAACTGAAGGCACTTCTGTCTTTGTGTCGTGTCCTTTGGAAGCCCGAATACAGAAACAGACGATGCTCTGTGGAAACAGCCGTGTTTAGACGCATTTTTAGCTTCATCTCTGCTATAACGTTACAGCGCCTCTGGCCACGGCCCCTTACCTGCATGCGCAGTGTGGGATGCGCAGTAACAAACTTTTGTGATGTCACAGGGGGCGGAAGTATTTTTTTGTAGTCCCCAAAATTCGTTCATTGTAGGCTTTGCTAAGCTAACTCTGTAAAAACCAAGGTCCCCCTTTGCATTGAACTTTGAACTTTTTACATTCAGAGATGTTGTTTATGTTCACACAGCTACATTACACATCAACTAAAGTTTAAAATATGAGATCGTAGTGGACCACCCCTTTAATGAACGGTAATGCTAACGTTTCAACGCCTGTAGTTCTGATCAGCGGTAACGATTCCAGGAAACGACAGCATGCAGATGAGTGCAAGCGTCTAGAATTTAAAATACATCCCAGTTTTTCATCCAAAATAAAAGAGAAATTAGGAAAAAAACGAAAAATCGTCAAGTCATTTAGGCTCCGATAATGCATGATGTCTATTTTAAATTAAATATTGATTATATGCCGCATTTTAATCAGCGATTATATCATTAAATGTGGAGGGGGGCCTTACAGTATTTTTCAAGGGAAAAGGGGGTCTCAGGCAAAAAAAAAAAAAAAAAGGTAAGGGAACCATTGTATTAGTGGACTGTCTGCTTAATATCTATTTACATGCTCCTTCAGCAGACATTTCACTGACTACTTACTGCAAGTACATGTCAGCTTACACTAACGCTAACCCCAACCTAACACGCATAATCTAAGGAGGATTAGTTGGCATGTAGATGCAATAAAACTCAACAAACGGGCCATCAAAATAAATATATATAACATATTTTTGTGTTGGGCGAGGCAGTGGCGCAGTAGATAGTGCTGTTGCCTCACAGCAAGAAGGTCGCTGGTTCAAACCTCGGCTCAGTTGGCGTTTCTGT
The DNA here is from genome assembly GCF_049306965.1 of Danio rerio. Lineage (NCBI taxonomy): Eukaryota > Metazoa > Chordata > Actinopteri > Cypriniformes > Danionidae > Danio > Danio rerio. The sequence goes on along the minus strand of NC_133200.1, from coordinate 2,317,202 downwards.
GTGGAGTTTGCATGTTCTCCCTGCCTTCGCGTGGGTTTCCTCCGGGTGCTCCGGTTTCCCCCACAGTCCAAACACATGCGGTACAGGTGAATTGGGTAGACTAAATTGTCCGTAGTGTATGAGTGTGTGTGTTTCCCAGAGATGGGTTGCGGCTGGAAGGGCATCCGCTGCGTAAAAGCTTGCTGGATAAGTTGGCGGTTCATTCCGCTGTGGCGACCCAGGATTAATAAAGGGACTAAGCCGACAAGAAAATGAATGAATTAATTTTTTTGTCTTCATGTTGTCCCAACACCCTGCTGAAAAATCCAGCTTAAACCAGCCTAGGCTGGTTGGCTGGTTTTAGCTGGTTGACCAGGCTGGTTTTAGAGGGGTTTTGGCCATTTCCAGGCTGGTTTCCAGCCATTTCCAGCCTGGTCTTAGCTGGTCAGGCTGGAAAATGACCAGCTAAATCCAGCTAAAACCAGCTTGACCAGCCTGGTTTAAGCTGGACATAGCTGGTTTTGGCTGGGCTCCCAGCCTGGCTAAGCTGGTCAAGCTGGTTTTAGCTGGTCATCTCCCAGCCTGACCAGCTAAGACCAGGCTGGAAATGGCTGGAAACCAGCCTGGAAATGGCCAAAACCCCTCTAAACCCAGCCTGGTCGACCAGCTAAAACCAGCCAACCAGCCTAGGCTGGTTTAAGCTGTTTTTTTCAGCAGAGACATCGATTGTGTGGAAGCCATCATTTTACAGTGTATGTAACTAAATAATGCAAGCTAAATCCATCCAAAATGGCAGCCAGAGGTAAGTGTTGACTAGCATTGGTAATTACAAACTTGTTTAATCAAATGCAGCATACATAACTTCATTGGACTGATTCGGTCTCGAGTTTAGCAGCACGCTAACGTTCACCACCTTCTCCCCAAATGTCTTTTTCAGTATCCTCCTCTGCTGACCTTTCCAGACTTATAACCGGGGCCGCATCTGAAACAAAAGCAGAATTATGGTTCTGGTTTGGCCGGGTGGGAGAGCAGAGGAGAGGAGTGACCCTGGCATGTGGTTCCCCGAAAAGCAGAATCTCCAGCAATGTGAAGAAAAGCCGACCACAGCTAATTTAAATGTGTCATTAACAGGACGGGAAGATCTAAAACTGGTGCTGGCAGCCGCGCTGGAAACAAAAAAAAAGCCACATCTTCCTGAAGACATCCCTTGTTTTGCCTCTTTTGTTGAGAGATGGGTGAAGTGGAGCCCTCCTGCCCCTCGTGTAAGCGCTGTACTTAACACCTCATAAATTTCCCATGCAAGAGTGCCGAGTAACAGCTTCCTAATGACATTTCCCATAGCCGGCCCGCACCGCCGTTCTGCGGTAGGACTGCGTATGCTAATGGACGTCTGTATTTTTGTTATCTCCGAAACTCAATGTAAACATGGCCGCTCTTTTTGTTTTGTTTTTCACCAGGTCAAAAGAAACTTGAGCACTGCTGCTATTAGCATATTAGCGATAGCTCTCGCGGTGACTGGTTCTTGAACCAGAACGAAATTATTCTGACAGGAACTCATGTTTCGGTAAACAGAAACCCGGCCGCCAGGGTCAATCGCTTAAACACACATACACACTTCCAGTCCTGTCTTGTGGCTCTTTTTAGTCTCACTGACAACCTTGACAATTAAGCAGACGGAAGAAAGGTTTAGTCTGCTCTTCAGGGTAAATCGAGTGTGTTTGTTGATTTTTTTTTATGATTTACAAGTGAGAGACGCCAATTAATGATTCTCTTCAAAGTCAAAGTCAGCTTTATTGTCATTTCAGCCACATGTAAAAGACATATAGAGAATCGAAACTGCGTTACTCTCAGACCCAAGGTGCTTAACATTAATATAAAAATATATATAAAAAAATGTAGAGTTTAAGAAAAAGAAAATTTACAGTATATACATTGTACATAAAATATGGTCTAAAAAATATACATAGGTAATAAAATTGTAAACAATACAGTGACATTAAGGGCATATAGCAAATGAGTGCAAAGTAAACCAGAGTTGTGCAGATAACAAACAGACAACAAACATATGTGTATAGGCTAATATGATGCTAATTTTAGATTTTATACTGAATAGCATGTGGAAAAATAATGGACGAATTATCCACAAGAAGTCTGTCTTGTTGGCTAATATGATGATTGATTTGGACTTTATACTGAATAATTGTGAAAACCAATTGACTTTTGTTCATGCAGTCAAAGCAAAACTCAGTTTTGTCTGCCAAAATTATAACAATCTTGGATTTTACTCAATATGTGTGCAAAATAATTATTAAATTCAATGTTAGACACAAAAAATGCATTAAAAGTCAGTTTTGTAGGCGAATATGATGATAGTTTTGGACTTTCTACTAAATAATCATGAAAATCAATTAATTTATTTTACTCACACAAGAATAAAACGATATTCTAATATGACGACAATCTTGGATTTTACTCAGTAGGTGTAAAAAATGAAGAATTAATTCAGCGTTCTCCACAAAAAGTCAATTTTGTAGAAAATCATGATGCCTATTTGGGATTTTATACTGAATATTTGTGAAAAATAATGAATAAATTCCCTGTTATCCACTAAAGGTCAGTTTTTTAGGCCAATATGAGTCCAGTTATACCAGATAGGTGCAAAAATCATTGAATAATTCCACATTATCCAAACAAAGTCAGTTTTGATGGCTTAAAGGATGTCAAATCTTGGATTTTATCCCAAATAGTTGTGAAAAATAATGGATTAATTCCATGCTAATGAAAAAGTTGGTTTTGTCAGCCAATATTTTACCCAGTATGTGTGAATAATATTTCATATATTCAACTTTATGCACAAAAATCAGTTTTGTGGGCGAATATGATGATAGTTTTAAACTTTCTACTGAATATTTGTGAAAACCAATTGACTTTTGTTCATGCAGTCAAAGCAAAACTCAGATTTGTCAGCCAAAATTATAACAATCTTGCATTTTACTCAGTGTGTGTGAAAAATAATGAATAAATTTAACGTTAGACAGAAAAAATACATTGAAAGTCAGTTTTGTAGGCTAATAAGATGATTGGTTTTGAACTTTCTTCTGAATAATCATGAAAATCAGTTGACTTTTGTTCATGCAGTCAAAGCAAAACTCAGTTTTGTCGGCCAAAATTATGACAATCTTGCATTTTACTCAGTGTGTGTGAAAAATAATGAATGTATGTTCAGCGTTATGCACAAAAGTCAGTTTTGTAGGCGAATATGATGATAGTTTTGGAGTTTCTACTGAATAATTAAGAAAACCAATTGACTTATTTCACTCAGACAAGAAAAACTCGGTCAATATGACGACAATCTTGGATTTTACTCAGTGGGTGTGTAAACTAGTGAATTCAGCGTTTCCCCCCCCAAAAAAGACAATTTTGTAGAAAATCAATCATGATGCCTGTTTGGGATAATATACTGAAAAGGTGTGGAAAAATAATGAATACATCCCCTGTTATCCTCGAAAAAGTCAGTTTTGTAGGCCAATATGAGGACAGTTATACCAGATAGGTGCAAAAATCATTGAATAATTCCACATTACCCAAACAAAGTCAGTTTTGTTGGCTTAAAGGATGTCAAATATTGGATTTTATACCAAACAGGGGTGTAAAATGATGGATTAACTCCATACTATTGAAAATAAAAATAGTATTGTTGACTAATAGGATGCCAATTTTGGATTCAAAATTTTTATAGAGATGCAAAAATAATGGATTTTAAAAAGTGAGTTTTGTTGACCAATATGATGATGAATCTCGGACTTAACACTAAATAGGTGAGAGAGAACAGTGGTTTTGATCCACAAAAAGTCAGCTTTGTACCAATATTATGACAATCTTGGATTTTACTCAATATGTATGAAAAATAATAAATATATTCAACGTTAAACACAAAAAATGCATTAAAAGTCAGTTTTGTAGGCTAATATGATGATAGTTTTGGACTTTCTACTAAATAATCATGAAAATCAATTAATTTATTTTACTCGCACAAGAATAAAACGATGTTCTAATATGACGACAATCTTGGATTTTACTCAGTAGGTGTAAAAAATGAAGACTTAATTCAGCGTTCTCCACAAAAAGTCAGTTTTGTGGGCCAATTTGATTACAGTTTAGAGTTTTATATCAGATAGGTGCCAAAATCATTGACTAATTCCACATTATCCAAACTAAATCAGTTTTGATGGCTTAAAGAATGTCAAATATTGGATTTTATCCTAAATAGTTGTGAAAAATAATGGATTAATTCCATGCTAATGAAAAAGTTGGTTTTGTCGGCCAATATTTTACCCAATATGTGTGAATAATATTTCATATATTCAACTTTATGCACAAAAATCAGTTTTGTGTTTGTCAATATGATGACTGGTTTGAACTTTCTACTGAATAATTATGAAAACCAATTAATTTATTTCACTCAGACAAGAAAAAACTGTTTTCTAATATGACGACAATCTTAGATTTTATGCAGTAGGTCTGATAAACGATGAATTAATTCAGTGCTATCAAAAAAAGACAGTTTTGTAGAAAATCATGATGCCTATTTGGGATTTTATACTGTATATGTGTAAAAAATAATGAATAAATTCCCTGTTATCCACAAAAGGTCAGTTTTTTAGGCCAATATGAGGACAGTTATACCAGATAGGTGCAAAAATCATTGAATAATTTCACTTTA
>NC_133200.1:2242500-2307500 GCF_049306965.1 Danio rerio | reverse complement strand
ACAGATTTGTGATTCATCATGGCTGCTGTCTGAGCTGAACTGATGATGGTTTGTTTGATTCCTTCCGTCTGCAGGAACAGGATCACTGTCTGGGAATTGGAGAAATGGCAGAAAGTTTGATCATCAACAGGAAAAACAGGCTGGACGTCTAATTGAGCCGTGATTCATTCATGACCACCTTCATATCCTTAAAACAAAGATTTTGCTGCTTTTTCATTCATTCATTTTCCTTCGGCTCAGTCCCTGATCTATCATTCAAGATATTTAGAAGAATGTTGAAAACTGGTAGCCCGGAAATACAATTGATGTCAATGGTTACCAATATTTTGAAGAATGTTGGAAACCGGTAGCTAAAAAATACAATTGATGTCAATGGATACTAATTTTGTCAATATTCAAGAAGATATTTTGAAGAATGTTGGAAACTGGTAGCTAATAAAAACAACTGATGTCAGCGGCAACCAATTTTGGCAAAATTCTAGAAGATAGTTGGAAGAATGTTGGAAACCGGAAGCCAAAAAATACAATTGAAGTCAATGGCTACCGATATTTTGAAGAATGTTGGAAACCAGTAGCCAAGGAATACAATTGAAGTCAACTGCTACCAATTTTATTGAACATTCAAGAAGATATTTTGAAGAATGTTGGAAACTGGAAGTTGAAAAATACAATTAAAGTCAATAGCTACCATTATTTTTTACATTTAAGAAGATATTTTGAAGAATGTTGGAAACCGGTAGCCAAAAATTTAAATTGAAGTGAATGGATGTCAACGATTTTGAACACTCAAGAAGATATTTTGAAGAATGTTAGAAACTGTAGCCAAAAAAATGCAATTGAAGTCAACGGCTACCAATTTTTTTTAACATTTAAGAAGATATTTTGAAGAATGTTGAAAACTGGTAGCCAAAAATTGCATTTGAAGTAAATAGTTACACATTTTTTCAACATTCAAGAAGATATTTTGAAGAATGCTGGAAACCGGAAGCTGAAAAATACAATTGAAGTCAATGGCTACCATTATTTTTTAAATTTAAGAAGATATTTTGAAGAATGTTGGAAACCGGTAGCCAAAAATTTTAATTGAAGTGAATGGATGTCAAACAGTTTTTAACACTCAAGAAGTTAGAAACTGGTAGCCAAAAAAATGCAATTGAAGTCAATGATTACCAATTTAATTAACATTCAAGAAGATATTTTGAAGAATGCTGGAAACCAAAAAAATGCATTTAATGTCAATAGTTACAATTTATTTCAGCATTCAAGATGGTATTTTGAAGAATGTTGGAAACCGGAAGCCGAAAAATACAACTGGAGTCAATGGCTACCAATTTTTTTTTTAACATTTAAGAAGATATTTTGAAGAATGTTGGAAACTGGTAGCCAAAATAAAATACAATTGAAGTCATCGACTAACAATTTTTTAACATTCAAGAAGATATTTGGAAGAATGTTAAAAACCATAGCCAAAAAATGCAATTGAAGTGAATGGATAGCGATATTTTTAAACATCCAAGAAGATATTTTGAGGAATATTGTAAACCGACAGCCAAAAAATACAACTGAAGTCGATGCCTACCAATTTATTTATTTTTTTTTACATTTAAGAAGATATTTTGAAGAATGTTGAAAACCGGTAGCCGAAAAAATACCAAAAATACCAGTAGCCAAGGAATACAATTGTAATCAATGGATAACAAAATTTTGGAGACTGTTGGAAAGCGACAGCCAAAAAATACAATTGAAGTCAACGACTCCCAATTTACTTTAACATTCATGAAGATATTTTGAAGAATGTTGGAAACTGGTAGCTAATAAATACAGCTGATGTCAACGACTACCAATTGTGGCAAAAATCTAGAAGATAGTTGGAAGAATGTTAGAACCTGGAAGCCAAAAAATACAATTGAAGTCAATGGCTACCGATATTTTGAAGAATGTTGGAAACCAGTGGCTAAAAAATATAATATAATTAAAGAAGATGTTTTGAATAATGTTGGAAACTGGTTGTCAAAAAATGCATTTGAAGTCAATAGTTAATAATTTTTTCAATATTCAAGAAGATATTTGGAAGAATGTTGGAAACCATAGCCAAAAAATACAATTGAAGTCAACGGCTACCTTTTTTTTTTATCATTTAAGAAGATATTTTGAAGAATGTTGGAAACTGGTACCTAAAAAATACAATTTAAGTCAATAGCTACCAATTTTTTTTTAAACATTCGAGAAGATATTTTGAAGAATGTTGCAAACTAGTAGCTAATAAATACAGCTGATGTCACCGACTACCAATTTTGGCAAAAATCAAGAAGATAGTTGGAAGAATGTTGGAAACTGGAAGCCAACAAATACAATTGAAGTAAATAGCTACCAGTTTTTTCAACTTTTAAGAAGATATTTTAAAGAATGTTGGAAACTGGTAACCAATAAATACAATTGATGTCAATGGTTACCGATATTTTGAAGAATGTTGGAAACCAGTAGCTAAAAAATACAATTGATGTCAATGGATACTCATTTTTTCAACATTCAAGAAGATATTTTGCAGAATGTTGGAAACTGATAGCTAAAAAATACAGCTGATATCAACAGCTACCAATTTTGGCAACATTCAAGAAGATATTTGCATTTAGTCATTTAGCAGACTTGGATTTGGAAGAATGTTGGAAACCGGAAGCCAAAAAAATACAATTGATGACAATGGCTACCGATATTTTTGAAGAATGTTGGAAACCAGTGGCTAAAAAATATAACTGAAGAAGATATTTTGAAGAATGTTGGAAACTGGTAGCCAAAAAATACTTTTAAAGTCAATAGCTACCTTTTTTTTTTTTAAACATTCGAGAAGATATTTTGAAAAATGTTGCGAACCGGTAACCACTGACTTCCATATTGTGTTATTAAAAAAAAAATTATATATATATATATATATATATATATATATATATATATATATATATATTAAAGTGAATGGTAAAAAGTAAAAAGTAAAAAGTAAGTAAATGACGTTTTTATTTTTGCATGTACTGTCCCTTTAAGAAGCCTCTTGTTTATTCCCCTTCCCTTTGATCTTCATCATTTTTCTGTTCTTGCTTATGTGTGAATCTAGCAGCCAGCGTTATTTTCTCCAACAAACAATGTGTTTTTCTTTTCTTCTGAAGAGCTCATTTGTTTTAAATGTCAGTGCGGGCCGTAAAAAACCCAATAATGATGTGCTCGTCATAAATAAAGTTCCTGCTAAACCCATCCGTCAGCTTTTACAATCTGATGTCATGCTGTATTTCAGGCGTCCGCGTCTCCCCGTCGACCTCACGGACGTCACTGAGCATTTTCGGAGAACACAAACGCAACAAACTCTGAATTTTCATGAGTGTGGCCTCAATCCCAAAACTCTGCAGGCTTCTGGTGGGTTTAGTGAGTTATGGAGAGTCACGCGTCGCAATCTAAAGCTGCGGGTTCAGGTCCAGGCGTCGTCCTTTTTATTAACTTGTTTGTTTTTTCTGATGGATTTAATCACTTTAAACATTATATTCATTATGTGGAGTTTACATGTTTTACCCTGATATACTGCCATACATGAACATATAAAGGTTTACAGGCTATATATTTGATATACACTCACCGGCCACTTTATTAGGTACACCTGTCCAACTGCTTGTTAATGTAAATTTCTAATCAGCCAATCACACAGCAGCAACTCAATGCATTTAGGCATGTAGACATGGTCAAGACAAACTTTTGCAGTTCATACCAAGCATTAGAACGGGGAAAAAAGGGGATTTAAAGGTAAAAGAGATGGTTTTAGTGCCAGACGGGTTGCTCTATTTCAGAAACTGCTGATCTACTGGGATTTTCATGCACAACCATATCTAGGGTTTACAGAGAATGGTCCGAAATATCCAGTGAGCGGCAGTTCTGTGGCCTTGTTGATGCCAGAGGAGAATGGCCAGACTGGTTCCAGCTGATAGAAAGGCAACAGTAACTCAAATAAGCACTCGTTACAACCGAGCTCTGCAGAAGAGCATCTCTGAACACACAACACGTCCAACCTTGAGGCGGATGGGCTACAGCAGCAGAAGAGCACACCGGGTGCCGCTCCTGTCAGCTAAGAACAGGAAACTGAGGCTACAATTCACACAGACTCACCAAAACTGGACAATAGAAGATTGGAGAAACGTTGCTGCTCTGATGAGTCTCCATTTCTGCTGACACATTCAGATGGTCGGGTCAGAATTTGGCCTCAACAACATGAAAGCATTGATCCATCCTGCTTTGTATCAGCGGTTCAGGCTGGTGGTGGTGGTGTAATGGTGTGGGGGAGATTTTCTTGGCACACTTTGGGTCCATTAGCACCAATTGAGCATCATGTCAACGCCACAGCCTACCTGAGTATTGCTGCTGACCATGTCCATCCCTTTATGAGCACAGTGTCTCCATCTTCTGATGGCTACTTCCAGCAGGATAACGCACCATGTCATAAAGCTCAATCATCTCAGACTGGTTTCTTGAACATGACAATGAGTTCACTGAAATGGCCTCCACCGTCAGCAGATCTCAATCCAATAGAGCACCTTTGGGATGTGGTGGAACGGGAGATTGGCATCATGGATGCGCAGCCGACAAACCTGCAGCAGCTGTGTGATGCTATCATGACAATATGGAGCAAAATCTCTGAGGAATATTTCCAGTATCTTGTTGAATCTCTGCCACGAAGGATTAAGGCAGCTCTGAAGGCAAAGGCGGTTCCAACCTGGTACAAGTAAGGTGTACCTAATAAAGTGGCCGGTGAGTGTATACATTGCATATTAATTATAATAATAAATTAGGTTAGGCTTGTTTGACAACTTGCACACTATATTGCAGATGCTTGCGAAATAATTAAGAGTAATAAATATATCTCTGTATATATCGTATGTATGAAATATGGTATCATATTTTATCCACATACATTTTTAAGTGCTTCCTTTAATAAAAATATGAGGTTCGGGTTTATGTAAATAATTTACAGTTTAATTTATGCATTGGGTTTTTAAGAAGTATTAAGTCAAGGAATTAAATTATTGAGCAAGTTACTTTTCAGACAGCTATTAAAGAAGTTATTTAAATACAATTTTAATTATGTAATTAGTATTTTTAATCGAATTCTTTGAAGTTACTAGCGCCACATCTAGTGTTATAAATGGCCAAATATTCATCAAATGCATGATGACAAAGTGCTCCTCTAGTTGCCAGATTCATTCAGAGAAATGGAGGGGGGCGTATACTTACAACCGCAGACTTCTTTTAGCTTTAACACTCAGGAAACACTCAGAAATGTCTGCATAAAGAATCGGAAATCAAGCCACACTTGTGGAAATCCCGAGTTCGTGGCATCCTTATCGATAAAACTCAAACTGGGGGATTTGAAGGGATTGTTACACCGTTTCTCCGAGTAAAGTCCAAGCCGTAGAGCTGTGTGTTTCTGCCACCTGTTGGACTTCAGAAAAACACCAGCAGCGCTCATTAAATCTGCTAGTCTTTCCCTCTCGGACATGCAGCAGATGTAACTGTAGATCTCTGGGAATGCAGAGATCAATGGCTGTAATCAGCAGACGTCCGTTTGGAGGTTTTAATAATGGATGGAGGATGTTTTTTTGGTGCGCAAACACCAACTCTCAGGTTATAGATGTTGGTCATTTCCGCTGTTCAATGTGTTGACTGACCTCAATATCAGTCAGAAACTCAAGCGCACGTCTCATTAATGCTTTCACATCAAGCTGACATTAAAATGCTGCCTTTTTAGTGCACATTCTTGGTGTTGTGGTGCATACTTTGTAGTCCAAATTAAGAGATTGTTTTGGGAAATTGCTTGAAGGAACAACTGAGGTCTGATTTTTGTCTTTTTTCTTAGGGGCTGCATGATACTGAGGTTAATATTCGATGTTGTTGATTGCTGCAATAATTACAATACAACTAGCTTGCAGAACGCTATTTTAGCTGACGTTTAGAACAATAGTTTGTTATGATCATAACAAAAATTAACAGATGCAAACTTTTAGGTTTTAAAACAGCACGAATGACCGAATATCTCGGTGTAAATCCTGATTATTATTGTCTGTTGTAATTGTCCTCTCTCGTCTCCCAGCATTAGTGTTTATTTTACGCTCTGGGTTTAGCTACTAGAGAGGCGGGGCTAAAGATAACAAAGGCCTCATCTGATTGGTCAGATTTGGATAAACCCCGTATGCATGCGGCACACAAATGCTTGACACATGAAACTACTTTAATTTATTGCACTTCACTGCGATATAGACATTGCATGTACGATTATTGCGATAATAATTTTTCTATATATTTTGGAGCGCTAGTTACTCTTTCCTTAGTGTTGGAAAATGTGCAGAATAAAACTTGTTGATTAAGCTTAAACTAGATGTCAAAACGTCATCAATTTGGCACTGATATTGGTTACGAAAATGCAAATCAATCTGATATCAAAACCTTGACATCTATTTGACATCCTCACATTGACGCTCATTTGGTCACCAGAATAACGACACAAAAAGTATTAAATAAAGATGTTTTATTCATCTGAAAGCTTCAGTTACATATGTACACTGGATTTTGTATCCCTACAATGCACATAAACTACCGTGATGTTAAAATGACATCAAATGGACATCTAAAATTGTCATCAGAAATGAATTGCTTGACAGTCCAAGCTAGTCTTTTTGGATTAAATAGAAAATAACCCAATATTGAACCCCTGGAATAAATAGAAGTCCTGACTCAAACACACCAGGGAGACAACTAAGTGACGTTTCCCAAACTAATTTTCCAGAGGAGCATGTGATATGATTGATCGCAGCTGGTCTCATTCCAAACTCACTATAAATAACCCGACTAGCATTACCATGCATTCACACGAGGCTTCAGCGTCAACGCTTGATAGAGGGCGTGTCTGAAGTTGGGGCTGATGCGATCGTCATAGCAGCGTCAGCCAATAAAATTAGTCCGCAATCGTCTACTGTCTGAGCTGGGGTATTTGCATAAATCAATCTGATTGGCTGACACATCCATTGGCGCACAACTTCTGCAGCGAGCAATGCCACTGAAGTGGCGCCGACGGATCCACAATGCAGTTCGGCAACGTCTGACGTCAGCCATTCAAAGTGAATGGGAAGCGTTGACGCCTCGCGTGAATGGGGCGTTACTCTTTTATCTTAGTTTTTTGAAGAATCCCCACTTCCACCCCATCTCCTTCTTTTTCTCCTTTACCAGGGGAAGCTCTCGAGCACTACCTGATCTCGTACTCCCCTCACATGCTCATTGACCAGGCGGGAGCCCTGGGCTCAATTATCTCCGACCTCAGGGTTCTCTCCCGGGACCGCATGCCAAATCTGCTATTATTATTAAGCAATATCTATAAGTGTAACCTCTTCAAACCATTTTAGGATGTTATTCTTTATAATCTTACATTTTTAAAGCCTGTTGAGCTGTCACAGAACTTTAACTTAATGCACATTGCTAATATTTTATGTGTTAAAAGTTTGTCTTACATGCAGTTATAAATAAATAATAAATAAACAGACATTAAATAAGCATTAAAGTGTCTAATATGCACTGAAAAAAGTGTTGCATGCAGAACTGTTGCAAACTATTTATTTGTGTTGAATGTTAAACGAATTAAGTTTAATAATGTTCAACTTAATTTGTTTGTTTAAATTCAACACAAATAAATTGTTTACAACCACTTAACGTAAAAAATTGAGTAAATCCAAGGAATCATCTTTGAATAATTTTTTTTTCAGTGTGGTTTCTTGGCTTTAGCAGGTTTAAACTGGTCTCCTGGACTGGAAAAAATCTATTGGGAAGTGCCAACACAATCTCACGGCAATTCGTAACTTTTTCATTTAGTGGCTAATTCGTATGAATTCGTATGATGTAATTCGTACAATTTAGTACGATTTGCTCATCCCCCAATGACGGTTGGGGTTAGGGGTGGGGTTAGGTGCCACGCCTCTTTTTTAAAATCGTACCATTTCGTACGACTGAACTCGTACAAATTCGTACGATTTAGCCACTAAACTGGCAAAATGTAAAATACTTATGTTTTCTCGTGAGATCAGTCTGGAAATGCACAAAACCAAAACACCAGCAAACTAGACTAGTTTAAGATGCTATTTAGTGCAACAAAAGGATTTAAACACCATTAATCTTCCTCCAAACCCCTGAACATCCAAAGTTTTCCGAAAAATATGGTGGTACTCTTTGATTCTTTAAAGGTCCACATATTAGTAGCTAAGTTTATTTCTAAGAGTGTACCAACATCTAGAATCCCTGCTGGGACTTAAACCTAGATCCTTTGGGTCCAACTTTATAAAAACTGAATCAATACACTGAAAAAAGTGTTGCATGCAGAACTGTTGCAAACAATTTATTTGTGTTGAATTTAAACAAACAAATTAAATTGAACAAACTTCAACTTAATTTGTTGGTTTAAATTCAACACAAATAAATTGTTTGCAACCACTTAACGTAAAAAGATTGAGTAAATCCAAGGAATCATCTTTAAATAATTTTCTTCAGTGTATAATTACACACATTTACATAAATAAATAAAAAAGATCTGCGGAAATCTGTGGATTTCTATGCAATTGACCCAACAAATGACCCAATACTGTAGTTTTATACAACTATAAGGTATACACCACAGTATACTGTAGTAAAAGCTAAAAGCTAAAGCTATAGTGTTTATTATACACTACAGTATGCTGTCTAGTTCATTAACACTGACTTGTGAATGCTATAATAAATACACTGTCATACACTTCAGTATTTCTTCATGTGCCGCATTAAATCAATGCTTTATTTCCTAGTAAGTAATTGCATAACAGTTTGACGGACGTACCTGATGTGAGACGGTCATGTAAAGTCGTGCATTAGCATACATCCTGATGTGTTTTGGCCAAGCGTTCCTGCTTTGACATAATGAGGAACAATGGCAGCAGGAGGAACTCCCCCAACATTTTCATTAAAAGAGCTCACATGTATCTTAAAACATGTGTTGCGGTGAGGAACGGGGGATGCGGGCCAGGAAAATGCAGCCTGTGTGTGTGTGTGTGTCATACGACCCCATCGTCTGCCTGTCCCAAAGCTGGGCCTCGTCCCAGACGGACTCTTTCTGCCTGCAGATCCTCCCTTCCCCATGAGTCCTGACCACCACCCTGACAAACACACAAATGCACGCAGTTCGAGGCAGATGTGCTGTGCTTCAGCAGGGCTGTGTGTGGCATGACGGATGACTGGACATTTTCATATAGTCATTTGTAGCAAATACCATCGTTTTTTTTTTTAAACAATATTATAAAAAAAGCACTCGAAGTAGGCCTTGATCACACTGAACACGCGTTGAGAGGCGTCATTTTTAAATGGTTTTCTAATAGCGTTTCGTGCACTGCTTAGGGGCTGTTCACACACGAGACGTTTTTACTGTCAAATCCAAAAGCAATGGACCAATCAAAAGAGCTCGGAGGCGGGGCAACAGTTGCGAGCTTGTGATTATAGTAGCAAGTTGCCATGACAACTGTTTAATTTACCGTTATATCATGGCGGAGGAGGCGCTCATTGTGGCTGTGTCCCGATATTCGTGAGTTATATGATGTATCTTCAAGTGCTTATCATAACATATTGTTTATCTATTTCTAATGGGTCCATTATTGTCGTTTACATATATATATATATATATATATATATATATATATATATATATATATATATAATGTAGTACACCATCAACAAATAGATTTGCTTCTAATCATCTAAATCCCAGCATCAGCGCATTTAGAAATAAGTTTGTTGGCAAAAGCTGCTACCATTTGCCTTTGACAGCAAAGGCTATATCCCTTTGACAGCCGCTATATCCCGAGAACCAATCAGAAGCCATGATTCGAATCATATGTTTTCAATGTAGCAGAGCGCTGATACGCCAGCTTATATGAGGAGACACGTTCCGCTTTCGATTTCCATTTTAAAAGACGGAGTTTGATGAACTGCATGAGCCTGTCCGACTGTCAGTGAATGGCAAATGAAAACATCCCTTACCTTAAAACTCTTATTATATTAGAACTAACATCATAAGAAAAGGAAAACACAATGTGCAGTCGGAAGTGTAGCATGCTTTCATAATGTGTTTTTTCGCAGCGACGCTAATTTGAATGAGTCCGATTTACTATACAATAAACGGCAACTGCGTTTCACGAAAGACAGAATTAAGATGCCATTCTTTTATCCCACGTGGATACAGCCTGATCTCACGAGAAAACGTAAGTATTTTACGTTTTGCCAGTTTAGTGGCTAATTCGTACGAATTCCTACGAGTTCAGTCGTACGCAATTGTACGATTTTAAAAAGGAGGCTTGGCACCTACACTGAAAAAAATTATTCAAAGATGATTTCTTGGATTTACTCAATTTTTTACGTTAAGTGGTTGTAAACAATTTATTTGTGTTGAATTTAAACAAACAAATTAAGTTGAAGTTTGTTCAATTTAATTTGTTTGTTTAAATTCAACACAAATAAATTGTTTGCAACAGTTCTGCATGCAACACTTTTTTTCAGTGTAACCCCACCCCTAAACCCAACCGTCATTGGGGGATGAGTAAATCGTACTTAACTGTACAAACTAGATCGTACAAATTCATACGAATTAGCCACTTAATCAAAAAGTTACGAATTGCCGTGAGATTGTGTTGGTGGATACTATGTGGATAAACAAGAGACCAAGACCTTGAGAATGGTGAGAATGAATAAATGACAGCTTCTAAATTGTCTGAGAGGCTTCTCCTTTTTGCCCAGAGGGCCTACCTTATATTTTACTTACTAATTAAAGCAATTTTTTAAAAGATAAATATAACATATAAAACTATGCAGTATTTATATTACTTCATAATACCTTTAGATCTGATAAGCTTTGTATATTAATGGACAATGCACAGATATTGATGTTTCATAATGTTTTGCACTACATTATTTAAATCTACCAAGCTTAGTTTACAGTGTTTGCATTTCTCTACTTACATTAAATCTAAACCGCAAATATCAGAAATGCAAACAGATGTGATTAATGTCCATTTTAATGTTATTGATTAATGCACTTGACAGATTTTATTCATTCCGAACTGCCACTTACTTGACAGATGTATATATTTTATATTTCTGGTGGTTTGTGTAATGTGTTTTATGTTTGGTAAAATCATTTCTAATGGCTTCTTCATTTTCTGCTAATTACACTGTCTTGTCTCAATAGGTGGATTTAGAGGTTTTTGCAGTAAAAGCAGACGTGGATTTAGCTGGTTTTGATGCAAAAGAAAATTTACCTTGTTTAAAATCAAAGAATTGTCAAAAGGGACATTTTTGAAAAAAAAAAGAAAAAAAAGTATTTTATTTACCAGCTAATAACCTTATCATTACATATAAAATGAAATTCTGAATCGAATCAGAGGAGCCTGATAGAAAATGCTCATTTACAAGAAAAGATTGATTTAGCTAATTTTTTAAATATATTTTTTTACCTTTTTTTTTGCATCTGGTGTATATATATATATATATATATATATATCAGCCTGATCTCACAAAGAAACGTAAGTATTTTCAACACAATCTCACGGCAATTCGTGACTTTTTGATGTAGTGGCTAATTCGAATGAATTCGTACGATCTAATTCATACAATTTAGTACGATTTGCTCATCACCCAATGACGTTTAAGGTTAGGGGTGGGGTTAGGTGCCACGCCTCCTTTTTAAAATCGTACAATTTCGTATGACTCAACTCGTACGAATTTGTACGAATTAGCCACTAAACTGGCAAAACGTAAAATACTTACGTTTTTTTCGTGAGATCAGGCTGGCAATTCTGACTTAATATCTCGAAATTCTGACTTAATAACTTGCAGTTCTGACTCAATATCTCATTTAATATCTCGTATGAATTTGCCACAAAACTGCTAAAATTTTAAGTCAGTATTTTACGTTTTTTCAGTTAAGTGGCTAATTCGTACGAGTTCAGTCGTACGAAAATGTACGATTTTAAAAAGAAGGCGTGGCACCTAACCCCACCCCTAACCCCAAACGGCATTCGGTGATGAGTAAATCATACTAAATTGTACAAATTAGATCGTACGAATTCATACGAATTAGCCACTAAGTCAAAAAGTCACAAATTGTCAATTCTGATTCTGAAATTCTGTAAAGTTACAATCACAATTCTGATTTTGTTGATATACATATACCTTCTATTATTTTCTATCATCAGAATTTTATTTAAAAAATACATATATAATTTTATTTTAATAAAATTTTATATAATTATATATAATTATAAATATATATATATTTTTTAAAACATACGCAGTTTCAAAGAGAACCATGGGTCTACAGGGACGTGCTTCTGCTTTGAACTGAACTGACTGAATATCTACTATTATACAGGATGTAAAATACAGTAAAACACCCTAAATCTGTTGAAATGTGTCGATCTGGTGGCGGTTGAGTTTGCAGCTGCATATTATTGGGAGATCGCTGACAGGAACAGTGAACAGCTCCACCAGAGCACGTCTGAAGCTCATATGCAGGTTTATTTTACAATCTATGGCAGAAACGCCATTGAGCCTTGCTAGATCTTTCAGTATGGGTATCCGTGTCCGTTATTAAACACTCACATGATCAATATTATTAGCCCCCTTAAGCAATATTGTTTTGGATTGTCTACAGAACAAACCACTGTTATACATCAGCCCCTTTCACACAGGTCTTTATGTGTGAACAGGCCCCTTTTGAAGATTTTACTTAAGCCTTTAAAATGTCACTTTAAGCTGTATAGAAGTGTCTTGAAGAATATCTAGTCTTATATTATTTACTGTCATCATGGCAAAGATAAAATAAATCAGTTATTAGAGATGAGTTATTAAATCTAATATGATTAGAAATGTGTTGAAACAATCTGCTCTCCGCTAAACAGAAACTGGGTTAATAATTCCGGAGGGCTCATAATTCTGACTTCAACTCAAACGTCTTCTTCTTGTTGTCATTAAACTCTTCTGTCGCTTATCGCTCGTCTCGTTTTTCCTCAGGTCGCGCATGGCTGATCTGGAGGCGTTCTTCAGTCCTCAGAGCCGCTGTTGTGACGTCGGAGAGCTCAAACCTCAGTCCACACGCAGCAGAGAAATGTTGAAGCATGATAAATGATCCCCTCACGGCTCTATTGTCTTTGCACGGCTGCTGTGTGTGAACCGCAGCGCTCATGGTGGAGCTCAGATCTGCGCTTCTGTCCCCGGAGACGCGCAGGAAAGACGGTCTCGGTTCGGCGACCGCGCGCTGAAAGGGATGTGGTCAAAACGGCTCCATTCATAAGTAAGACCAAGTTTCCAGCACAAACTGTGGCAGGCCGTTTAAGCGTAATCCTTGTGTGCTGTTGGACATGTTTTCATCCACTCTGGGCTGATTTTGAGTCTTAATTTGGCAACAACTTTCTCTCTGTTTCATATGGAAGCCGGTATGAATGCCACTGAATTATAAAAAAAATGATTGAAAAATGAAGCCAGAATTCTGAGTTATAAAGAATTGCGACTTAATAACTCTTAATTGCGACTTTATTTCTCAGAATTCTTACTTAATATCTCGCAATTCAGACTTTATAACTTGCAATTCTGACATTATAACTCAGAATACCGACTTAAAATTTCGTAATTCTGACTTTATATCTCGGAATTCTGACTTAACTCGTAATTCTGACTTTATAACCCGCAATTCTGACTTAATAACTCACAATTCTGACTTTATAACTCAGAATACCGACTTAATATTTCGTAATTCTGACTTTATAACTCAAAATTCTGACTTAATAACTCACAATTCTGATTTTACAACTCAGAATACCGACTTAAAATTTCGTAATTCTGACTTTATAACTCGAAATTCTGACTTAATATCTCGGAATTCTGACTTAACTCCTAATTCTGACTTTATAACCCGCAATTCTGACTTAATAACTCACAATTCTGACTGTATAACTCAGAATACCGACTTAATATTTCGGAATTCTGACTTAAAACTCAAAATTCTGACTTACTCGGAATTCTGACTTTATAACTCGCAGTTCTGACTTAATATCTTAGAATTCTGACTTAACTCGTAATTCTGACTTTATAACTCGGAATTCTGATTCAATAACTCCCAATTCTGACATTATAAATCAGAATACCAACTTAATATTTCAGAATTCTGACTAAAAAACTCGGAATTCTGACTTAATAACTTGCAATTCTGACTTAATAACTCGCAATTCTGGCTTAATAACTCGGAATTCTGACTTTAAAACTCGCAATTCTGGCTTAATAACTCGGAATTCTGATTTAACTCGGAATTCTGACTTTATAACTCGCAATTCTGACTTCATAACTCGGAACTCTGACTTCATAACCCGGAATTCTGACTAAATAACTTGCAATTCTGACCAAATAACTTGCAATTCCAACACAATATCACAGCAATTTGTAACTTTTTGGTTTAGTGGCTAATTCGTATGAATTCGTATGATCTAATTCGTACAATTTAGTACGATTTGCTCATCCCCCAATGACGGTTGGGTTTAGGGGGGTGGGGTTAGGTGCCACGCCTCCTTTTTAAAATCGTACAATTTCGTACGACTGAACTCGTACGAATTCGTACGAATTAGCCACTAAACTGGCAAAACATAAAATACTTACGTTTTTTTCGTGAGATCAGGCTGGCAATTCTGACTTAATATCTCAAAATTCTGACTCAACTCGTAATTCTGACTTTACAACTCGCAATGCTGACTTTATAACTCGTAATTCTGACTTTACAACTCGCAATGCTGACTTTATAACTCGCAATTCTGACTTTATAACTCGCAATGCTGACTTTACAACTCGCAATGCTGACTTTATAACTCGCAATGCTGACTTTATAACTCGCAATTCTGACTTTATAACTCGCAATGCTGACTTTATAACTCGTAATTCTGACTTTATAACTCGCAATTTTGACTTAATAACTTGGAACTCAAAATCGTGACTTTATAACTCAGAATTTTGACTTGACTTTTTTTTACCATTCAGTGACGGGACTGGGCATCTATAGTTTCAGTAAATGGGAATATTTTTGCTGATAAATCTTATTTTGACAATTATTTTGGGAGAGTTTTCAAGAACTCAACAATACACTCTGGGAAAATTGACTGCCCTTTGGTTATGTTTAAGGCTGTTTTTGCCCCACTGACTTCCATTATAATCACATTTTTGAATTGCAAAGCCGTGACAGCACATAATCATTCTTGATAGTTGCTGGTTTTCTCTGTTGGGAAGAGGGACAACTAGTAAATTTTACTGTTGAGCATCAGTTGCAGTGAAAAAAATGCTTAGTTTCTGGCTTTTATATGGAGTATAGTATCTGTGTGTGTGCGTGTGAAAGAAACCTTTATCTTGATATGTTTAACTTATCAAGCACTTATCTTGATATGTTTGAGAAAGTCAAAATAAGCAGCTCAGCTCAGAACACAGTAACTACACACTGTAATCTGCTGTTTCACTCTACTGAACTCCATATAAAGCCAGAGACTCTTTAGCACAGGGCAGGCCGATCTAAAGGGTTAATGCTGCACACTGATGATTAACAGGAAAAATGACACATTTTGACAATCAAAAATTGTGGTTATAATGGAAGTCGATGGGGCAAAAACAGTCACTAACATAATGAAAGGGGAGTACATGTAAACAATACACAAGGGTTAAAACCATACAATCCATAAATAAATAAAAAAGTATTAGATTAGTCAGAATGAAAGTTAGATATATTTCAATTGCAGTAGTAAGGAATCAGATTCAATATATCAATATGTTCTCAATTTATTTCAGCTCTCTGTAACTGTTATTCAGTGTAACATATTTAGACAAAAATAAACAACATAATTATGATCTATATATATATATATATATATATATTGATGTCAACGTTTGAAGTGGATCAAAAAAAATAATAATTTTGCTCCATATTGACATGATAGCATCATGCAGTTGCTGCAGATTTGTCGGCTGCACATCCATGATGCCAATCTCCCATTCCTACACATCCCAAATCTGCTCTATTGGATTGAGATCTGGTAACTGTGGAGGCCATTTGAGTACAGTGAACTCATTGTCATGTTCAAAAAAACTGAGATGATTATCCAGTATAAGTTATTATATTATCCAGTATAAGTTATTATATATATATATATATATATATATATATATATATATATATATATATATATATATATATATATATATATATATATATATGTATATATATATATATATATATATAGATATTAATAAGATATATATTATATACTATAACTCATTGTACTAAGCTTATTTTTGGCAAAAATGACTGAATAAAAAACTCCTCCACTGTAAAAATACTGTTATATACACTGACTTATATTCAAAATCACCACGGCTGCAAAACGTCGAAACATATCTAGATATTATTTTCATCTCCCAGCCCTAAAATTAATGCTCAGTTTGTGCTGGACTACATTTTTAGACTATAACCTCCGGCTGAAATATGCGCGCTGCTCCTCAGAAAGTCCCGGTATAATATTAGCTGCTCTGGTAAAAATGAGTAATTCAATTATTTCACGAGCTTTATAATTTGACCATAATTTGCTCGGGTTGATTCAAATCATTAGTAAATCAAACTTTCCATGTAACTTGGCCCAGCCGGCTGCAGAAATGAAAGGCCACTGGTTTGTGCGCGCTGGTCAATTTAAGAGCCAGAATTCCCACAATCCTCTTGTCCGACTGGCTTCGGTCATGCCATGCATTGATAGCTCAGAATAAGTGCTGTTGGTCTATGGCAAGCCAGTTTCGCTTAAAATAAGCATCACTGTACTGGTCATAATTGAGCGTTGACTAATCAAAAATCCAATTCTGTTCGATAAGGGGATAGTATGCTTTAAAAACCTATTCATAGACAAAGTGTTTGCATCTTTTGATCAGTTGATATCACATTATGGGTTGATTAAGTCCGATTTTTTCAGAGTCCTGCAAATAAGAGATTATGTTAGATCCCTCATACCGGAATTTCCTGTTTTGCCCTCTGGAAACCATTTAGATTATTTTCTTTCCTGTAATATACTAGCTAAAGGCTGCATTTCTGTGTTGTATAATCTACTTCTGAACCAGTCATCTGCCCTTACAGATGACATTAAGAGTGCTTGGGAAGAGGATCTTTGTGGCTCAATTTCGAATGATCTGTGGGACAATATTCTTTAAAAAATTCACTCATCATCAATGTGTGCCCGGCACTCCCTTATTCAATTTAAAGTAGTGCGCAGAGCTTATATCTCTAAGACTAAATTAGCCCAAATGTTTCCAGGTACCAGTCCTTTGTCCAATAGATGTAATTGTGCTGAAGGCACTTTAATTCATATGTCCTGGACTTGCCCCAACTTAGAGCATTTCTGGAGGTTAATATTTGACACGTTATCTGTGATTCTACAGCACAAGCTAGATCCAGATCCACAGGCGGCACTATATGGGGTGACTTCAGAGGATATACAGTTGCCTTCTTCAAAGTGTAAAATCATTGCTTTTTCGACTTTATCGGCACGTATAGGGCTATTTTGCTAAAATGGAAGGATTCTCATCCTCCCACTCATGCTCAGTGGATTAGAGAAATTATGTCTTGTCTTTATTTAGAAAAACAAGTCAGGTTTTTCGGAGGGGACATTTTTTTAAGGTGTTGCAACCTTTTATTGATTTTGTGGAAAATCTCAAAATATTTGATTTTGCTGTACATACCGGGCTCTATTTTGACGGTCCATGCGCAGAGCGCAAAACGCAAGGCGCAAACGCTTTCAGGGCGTGTCAGAATGCGTTTTTGCTAATTTAAGGACGGGAAAATCTGCTTTGCACCGTGGCACATGGTCTAAAAGGGTTGAGTTATTTTCTTAATAAGTTATAGGTGTGTTTTGAGAATAAACCAATCAGAGTCTCATCTCCCATTCCCTTTAAGACCCAGATGCGTCGCGCTATAAGCGCATTCGCTATTTACAGGACGCAAAGTAAGTCTAAGTGGAAAAACTGAGCATTTCACAAGCAAACAGTTCACAGTTAAACAGTTAAACAGAGCATCTACTGCGTGAGAATGAGAGATAATGGATCTACTTTCACTTTCGCTCTTGGATAGGGAAACCTTTACACAGACATCAATTAGTCTATAAATAATTCATTTTGTTTGTTAAGCGCAAATATTCGTTTCAAAACTATTTCTAAATTCAGTTCTAATTTCCAGCAAACGAATAAATGAACAATAATAACAAAATGAGCTCAAAAACCTGAGTTATATCCTAAAACACATGCTGTGCCCCATATGGTCTAAAACCTGACCGGTGGACAAATCTAAGCTTGTTTTTAATAAAACAAATATAAATATGGATATAATAAATAATACTGCTAATAATAATAACATTATACAAAAGCAAATTGTTATGAATGAACTGAAAAAGCCTCCCGAGATGAAGAAGACATAAAAGCAGTGATTTTTCATATTTATGTAGGCTAGAAAATAATATGTTTTGTAATATTTTAATCCTTTATATTTATATTCTATATCTATTCTTATTATATCCTATATATATCCTTAATATTTACATTTTTTCATATGTAAAGATATTTGCCTATTGCTCTCTTGTGTGTATTAAGCAGTGTGTAAGCGAGGAGCAACTCTGTGCAGGAGTTTAGACCGGGTTAGTTTTGGTCTAATGAAAAATCTATTATAGTTTCTCAAAATAGCAACACACCAGCGGTCCGCCTCAGAACACCTTCCTTTCTAGAGCAGAACACCTATGGGTGCACAAATAAGCGCTAATGCATTTGCTATTTAAACAGCGTAGCGCAACGCCTCAAAACCACTCTTGCGCCAAGCTGAAACTACCAAAAGACTATTGCGCCGCGTCTTGCGCCACACTGCGCCGGGTGTATGATAGGGCCCATGGTGTGTATGGTTATATGTTAGTTGAATAAATGCTTTTTCCTTTTTTTTTTTCCTCTCTTTTTTATTTATTACATTTTTATTATTATAATTTTTTGTATGTTTTTTATTTTTATTTATTGCTATTATTGTTATAATAATTATTATTTCTTTGTATTTGTATTTAAACCCACATGTACAATTGTATATTTGTTAATTTTTGGCTTATGTGAGCGCTATCCCGCTGTTGGATTGGTATGGGTTTGGGGTTTGTATTGTTGTTCTTTCCCATTTGAAAAACTGAAAATCAATTAAAAAAATATTTAAACGAAAAATCCAATTCTGGATACATATTTTTAACTTTAACCATTGGAGTTAGGTATCTATAACTTGTCTATGACTAGAGGTTATATGCAATGAAAATATCTAGTTTAATTTTGACCGTACTGTAAAATAATATCCGTAAATTAGTATTTTCTGTATTTTGTGATTCATGTTTTTACCCACTTATTTATGTTTGTGAATTGCATTAGGGATCTTGATATCTCCTCCAGCAACTTTTGGATTCGGGCACAGCCTTAATGCTTTTGCGCCATGAGCTTTGCGCCTAGACCGGGGGTCACCAATCTCAGTCCTGGAGGGCCGGTGTCCCTGCAGGGTTTAGCTTCAACTTGCCTGGATGATTCAAGTATACCTAGTAAGACCTTGATTAGCTTGTTCAGGTGTGTTTGATTAGGGTTGGAGCTAAAATCTGCAGGACACCGGCCCTCCAGGAACAAGTTTGGTGACCCCTGGCCTAGCCTGTTAAAACAGAGCCCCTAGTCTTTGACCTAGTGACACATATACACCTAATATACATATACACCTCAGAGAAACTGTTTTGTGAACATTTGTAAGATAATTCATCGATTTCAACAATTTTCAATAATCACCTGAAAAGCATAACAATGACAAAAACCAGAGGCTTCGATATTGCGCTTGGTCATGTTATGCTAACCTTTAGGTCATTAAAAATGAAGATATTAATCGTTACAAAATATAGTCACGTTTTGACACGTCTTTAATCCCACACACAGAAAAAAAAAAAAAAGAGTAGAAATCTAAATTTTTAATGACACAGTCGGTGATGCATAACAATACATTAAGCAATGCAAAGTGTGTCTAAACAAGTGTACAATCAATGTCGAGATGTCAACTTCATATTAGTCCTTCCTTCAGCTCTATGAAGAGGAAACGAGTAGGCATTATTCAAAAAACATCCTTTTACATTCTGCATAAAAGCATCAGAGCAGCAAAAATGAGCATCCTTCCCACAGAAAACACGGTGGCCTGTAAAGCAGGCCATGTTTACTCGAGTGCGTCTTGTTCTTCTTGTTAAACTTGTGATATAAACACAAACATATTTGATCATTTTAAGTGTCCATTTAAAGATTATCTCATACAATTGATTGCTTTAATGGAACAGTTAGTCCCATATCTTCATCTCATGTCATGCTGGTAAACATTTGTGTTTCAGATAGAAGAAAAAGTCATGACGGTGAGTACATAACACATTTCATTCATAGAGCAGGTCATGTGGTCATTTAAAGTCTCTTAATATTGTGTCGGAGTCCTTTAAAACAGATTTAAATGCATCTACGCTCTGAAAACATTGTCTTTTTCTCTAAATATGTGTTTAATATTTGAGTCATTTCAAGATGATTTCAATACAGTTTGTTTAACGGGGTTTGTCTGAATCCAATACAGTTGATTTGGAGCTATAGGCCCTCCCAGCACCCCTACACTCCCGAAAGCCAGCTTTGACCTGATTGGTTGGCTGAGCGAGTCTATTTTGATTGGTCTTTCTGTTCTACACTACCTGACAAAAGTCTTGTTGTGGATCTCAAGTTGCAAGAGCAACAGATAGTAACTTGACTTGGACTAGTTGACTCTAGTTGATCATTTGGAAAGTGGCAGATCCCAATCATCACAAATACTGCAGAACACCTACTGGAACCGGCGTGGACCAAGATTCTCACAGAAATCAGTCAAGTTTGGTGAAAGAGAAATCATGGTTTGGGGTTTCATTCAGTATGGCGAGATCTGCAACATCAACAGCCTGAGGTGTCAAGACATCTGTGCTGCCCATTACAGTACAAACCACAGGAGAGGGACAATTCTCCAGCAGGATAGCGCTCCTTCTCATACTTCAACCTCCACATCAAAGCTCCTGAAAGCAAAGAAGCTCAAGCTCCTCCAGGATTGGCCAGCCCAATCACCAGAGGTGAACATTATTGAGCATGTCTGGGGTAAGATGAAGGAGGAGGTGTTAAAGATGAACAAAAAGACTCTTGATGAACTCTGGGAGTCCTGCAGGAAGGCTTTCTTCTTCATTCCAGATGACTTTATTAATCAGTGATGTGAGTCATGTCAGAGATGTATGGATGCAGTCCTCCAAGCTCATGATGGAGTCAGACACAATATTCATTCTGTCTCCACTGCAGCAGGACTTTATACTCTATACTGGACATTATTGAAGGTTCAGTGATGAGACTTTAGTCTGAGCAGAGTCAGAGCTTACTGTCCTGATCAAATCATTAATAATCAAGACATGATCAGATTTTATTGAGCTCAAATAAGCAAAATCTAGAGGCCTTTACCTTTCATAGAGACACTTCTGACACCAAATCATCAACTAGAAGTCCAGTTATTATTTGCTGTTCCTACAACTTGAATAGGCGACAAGACTTTTGTCAGGTAGTGTATAAACAAAGTGGCCATTTCAGAGTTTGTATGTCAAGAGAAGTGTGGATTATGCAAATCAGCTACTTTGATCATATTGATGTACATTAGTAGCAGGCAAGAGATTGGAGAAAATAATGATTCATTAAGGTGATTGAGAGCTGGCTCTTCCTTTTTGCAGCAACATTTTTATTTATCATTCAGAATTTTTAAAGCCGGCTACGTTACAAAGATACGTTTAGAAAACCCATATGACCTGCTCATTAAACTGGTAATTAACGTGTTAAAATATTTCAAATAAACACACTTCAGATGCACCATTGCATTCAATTTTAGTTCCTTCCAGAGAATATGAGTGTGTTTTGTTTATTAGATATCGTCACCTTGGGATTATAAGGTTCTCTCTGCGTTCTGAATGATTCTGAGATATTGGGCTTCAAAGTTTTTGCATTCCATATTGCAAACAGTATGTGTGCAACATTCATTCATTTTCTTTTGGCTTAGTCCCTTTATTAATCCGGGGTCAACACAGCGGAATGAACCGCCAACTAAAGCCTGATTTATACTTCTGCGTCAAGTGACCGGCGTAACCCACGGCGCATGCAACGCCCGTAGCTGTGCATTTATACTTCTGCGCGCTGTCTCTGTCAGTCTGCAAAAACACTTCCGAAACACTAGTTGGCAGTGAGGTGTTAATGTGTCTCTGTGTCGAGTTTCTTCACTGCTGTTTTGCTTTTCCTGAACACTTCCAGGATTTACAAGTGGCTGAAACTCGCTCATTATGAGGCAGGAACCGGCGGACGTGCAACAACTTTAACTATGAGGTAAACACAAAACAAAACTTTCCATCCGGAGCTCCTTCACGGGACTCCACACTTGTAAACAATCGCTCGCGCCATTCGCGCGGCTCTCGGTCCCGCCCAGACTCGTCAGCGCTACCAAGCCGACCAATCACAGAGCTTACGCTACGCGTCGTTGCGACGTGTAGTTACATTTTTTGAGAGGTGCACGTCAGTGACGGCCACAGCGAAGGGCTATGCGTCAGCGCCGTAGCATACGCCGGCGTTTGACGCAGAAGTATAAATCAGCCTTTATCCAGCACATGTTTTAAGCAGCCGATGCCCTTCCAGCTGCAACCCATCTCTGGGAAACATCCATACACACTCATTCACACACAGACACTATGAAAATTTAGCCTACCCAATTCACCTATATAATGCATGTGTTTGGACTGTGGAGGAAACCCATGCGAACACGGGGAGAACATGCAAACTCCACACAGAAATGCCAACTAACCCAGCCGAGGCTCGAACCAGCGACCTTCTTGCTGTGAGGCGACGGCGCTACCGACTGCGCCACCGCGTCACCCTGTATATAACATTATTTTTTTAAATAAAAAGTCTTAAAATGTAAACAACTTATAAAAAGCATCCCATAATGTAAATAAGTTTAATAAGAATATGTCAATAACTCAAATTTGACGAAAATGTCCGATAGAACCTTATAATTGTAAGGTGACGATGTATTGTTTTTTATTTTAAGCAATCACTGCAAGTGCAGTAAGCCAACATTCTCTAAAATTGATGACACAACCTTTAAAAACACACCTTAAAGTCTGCGTGAACCGGACGTTGTTGAGACTTTCATTCCAGTATGTTTATGTACTTCTAACTGAAAGTGAATATTGAGTAGGGGGCGGGGCTTTCTGTTTGCGCATCATTCCCTAGCAGCAAACTACTGAAGAAGCAGCCAATCCAAACGCAGAAGCAGATGATCAGACTTTGGCTGAAGATGACCAAAACATTTCTTTTCAGTGGATGAACTTGCACGTATTAATCGTACACCTAAAGAATGACAATGTGCGCTAGCAAAATAAACAGACGTTTGGATTTCACACAGACTTTAAGATTCTCAGCGTGAAGATCTCATGTCTTTGTATTATATGCGATCATTCAGACAGGATGGACACGTAAAATGTGTGAACAGAACGATTGAAGTTGAGTGTAGTTGTATTTAAAACCAGAACTCGGACACGTAGATGTGAACGTTGATGATGTTACGGTGGGAAACGACTCCGTTTGTGACGTAGTTCATGGCCAGCTTCAGTACGGTGCTGACGGGACCAACCAGCGGCTTCACCTGTCTGACCACACCTGCGGACCACAACATACAGTCAGAAAAAGATTCATAGCAGATACACTAAACACAAACCATGCAGATGACATTGAATCCAACTTTTTAAAACCCAACTGCTGCTGCTTGCATGGAAAAAAAATCAGGTAAATTGATTAATTTATTTTCTTTCGACTTCAGCCTGGTTTATATTCGACGCGTCCACTAGTTTGCTTGAGTGTGCGTGACGAATGTGACGTCATCGTGGTGTCCGCAGAGGTTTGCTTTGGGTACGTGCGACATGATTTTGACTGGTGGAGCACGTGATTTTTTTTTTTGAGATTCGAGCGAACAGTGTGCGTGTCACCGACTCGGTCCTACTCATTCCCCTTGCTGGCCAGCAGAGGTCATCATCACCGGACTATTAGCATTACGTCATCCTCAGACACTGATTGCAACACACCTGATGCACATCACACTGATCACCCACACACACACATATGAAGGATTCGGATTTCTGCTTTCCAATCTGTCTCATCATCATGGACCAACGTTTATCCTTTTCATCATCCTGTTTCTCAGTATTTAATTGTGAATTGATTTTAATTAATGAATAAGTGAACACATTGCCTAATATGAGAATGTTCAGTGCATGAGGCTGTCTCTTTATAACTATTTTCAGAAGCCACCAATCTAGGTCAGAGGTCACGGAGACGTTGAGTGGAACTGAGGGCCGAGGACTGGAAGCAACTGTTTCTATTGTTATTTCTATGAGTTAATATTGTCTAAAATGTCTAAAGGGATTTTGCTATTTTTACGGTTAATTCTTTTAAAGTGATTCTACTTTTTATTCAAGATAGACTTTGTGTAGTCAGGATATAACTGCATGAATGTAGATTATACCGGTTTTTAACGAGTTTTGATAAAGACGGCTGAGAGTACACTCAGCCTTGGATAAGAAACAGATTATACTTTGTGTGTGTGTGTTCTATTTGATTGTTGATCCATTTCACAGGTCTGGAGTCAGCTCTAATCAGTCTAAAGGATGTCTGACGTTTATGTTTAGATGTTGTGGCTTACAGACTCTGAGGGGGCATACGGGTCAAACACCGGCAGCACCAATTAGATTTACTTCTGAAAGGCCTGAGTAAGATTATGTATTAAATACATTTACAAAGACGAAAACTAATGAGGTTTTTGCTATATTAGTTAGTTTCAGTTAGTTCTAGCTTTTTTGAAAAACTCTCATTTTTATTTTTATTTCAGTTAACCACAATTATTTAACATTTTAGTTTTCGTTTTTATTGTTCCTTTACGTTAACTATAATAACCTTGCCGTCCAATCAAAATAATCAAAATTGCAATCATACAAGTACACATTGCAGTTCAGTGAACTCTTTCAGATCAACGCCTGTCGCGGCAGAGGCCTTTGCCTTTCATATAAGCCACTTTTGATACCAAATCATCAACTAGAAGTCCAGTTATTATTTGCTGTTCCTACAACTTGAATAGGCGACAAGACTTTTGTCAGGTAGTGTATAAACAAAGTGGCCATTTCAGAGTTTGAATGTCAAGAGAGGTGGGGATTATGCAAATCAGCTACTTTGATCGTATTGATGTACATTAGTAGCAGGCAAGAGATTGGAAAAATCTTTGTTCAGTGAACATTTCTCTGTCAGATCAACGCCTGTCGCAGCAGAACAACAGTTTATCCAGCCGTCTGAAAGAAACAGGAACCTAAAAAACACAAGATAAACGACGCCAGGGTTTGGCCAAACATTACCATCTGCATTTTAGTACTCGTGTCTGTCCCTAGTTAATGCTTTGGCTTGAAAGCGCTCTCTGAAGTTTAAAATTATGGATCTTTTGTCTTTTACGGAGACAAAACATTGTCATAATTATGTCTGGGCCTCTATTAAGTTGCGGTAACGTAACCGACACAAAGTTTATGAAAATAAAAATAATTCACAGCCGCTATGGAGCGATTCAAAAGACGCAGCACATACTAAAGCTCCATTGAGATGATGGATGCGACGCTCATTGTTACAGAAACAAAGAAAACAGCATTTTCCCAAAGGACGCGAGACATCCTCCATTATAGGCCTGGCATCAACCAAATGAGACCAAAATGCTGGAAAATCTCCTCAGAGTGAATAAATGAAGGAGACGGAGACACTGGGTTTATACAGAACTGTCAGCGCCTCATCTCACGCCAGAGCTAAAGTCACTTCAGTGAGTCCAAGCTGTAAAGTTTCAGTATTTGGTTTGATCCCGTTCTCTCTTTGATTAATTGATTTGCTTAAAATGTCTCGTAAAGGCTGTGAATTGATGTTGAAATCTGTCGAATGCAAGTTAAGCAATACAGATTCATAAAGCTTCAAAACCCATGTGAATCTTTTGATTCAATTGATTGAATCACGTTACTTTTCAGCAAAGAAGATTTTGTATTGTTGTAATGAAGGTGATTACATAAAGCAAATTTTCCACTGATATCCTTTCAGTTTTTAATGTAGGTTTAGTTTTAATTTGAATAAATGTACGTGAATAAGAAATAGCAAGAGTAACATGTGCGAATTCTTTGATTCGGTTGACTGAATCACGTTACTTTTGAACAAATGAGGTTTTATTATGAAGAAGGTAAATAAATAAACCAGATTTCTGACTGATATCCTTTCATATAATAATGTAGGTTGAGTATTAATATTAATAAACATGTGAATAATAAATAAAGTAACGTGTGAATCTTTTGATTCAGTTGACTGAATCACGTTACTTTTGAACAAATGAGGTTTTATTATAAAGAAGGTAAATAAATAAAACCTAGACTGATATTCTTTCATATAATAATGTAGGTTGAGTATTAATATTAATAAACACGTGAATAATAAATAGAGTATTGTGTGAATCTTTTGATTCAGTTGATTGAATCATGTTACTTTTGAGCAAATGAAGTTTTGTTGTGGAAAAGGTGAATAAATAAAGCAGATTTTAACTGATATCATTTCATACATTAATGTAGGTTGAGTATTAATATTAATTAACATATATGTGAATTATAAATGTCAATAGTAAAGTTAATTTTTATTTTATTTTATTGATTGAATCATCTTTTCATCAAATTAGGTTTTATTGTGATTAAAGTAATTAAATAAAGCAGATTTTCCACTGATATCCTTTCAGTTTTTAATGTAGGTTTAGTTTTAATTTTAATAACTGTACGTGAATAATGAATAGCAAGAGTCACATGTGCGAATCTTTTGATTCAGTTGACTGAATCACGTTACTTTTGAGCAAATGAGGTTTTAATATGAAGAAGGTAAATAAATAAACCAGATTTCTGACTGATATCCTTTCATATAATAATGTAGGTTGAGTATTAATATTAATAAACATGTGAATAATAAATAGAGTAATGTGTGAATCTTTTGATTCAGTTGATTGAATCATGTTACTTTTGAGCAAATGAAGTTTTGTTGTGGAAAAGGTGAATAAATAAAGCAGA
The DNA here is from genome assembly GCF_049306965.1 of Danio rerio. Taxonomy (NCBI): domain Eukaryota; kingdom Metazoa; phylum Chordata; class Actinopteri; order Cypriniformes; family Danionidae; genus Danio; species Danio rerio. The sequence goes on along the minus strand of NC_133200.1, from coordinate 2,280,150 downwards.
TTTTAACTGATATCATTTCATACATTAATGTAGATTGAGTATTAATATTAATTAACATATATGTGAATTATAAATGTCAATAGTAAAGTTAATTTTTTTGATTCAATTGATCGAATCATCTTTTCATCAAATTAGGTTTTATTGTGATTAAAGTAATTAAATAAAGCAGATTTCTGACTGATATCCTTTCAGTTTTTAATGTAGGTTTAGTTTTAATTTTAATAACTGTACGTGAATAATGAATAGCAAGAGTAACATGTGCGAATCTTTTGATTCGGTTGATTGAATCATGTTACTTTTGAGCAAATGAGGTTTTGTTGTGATGAAGTTGAACAAATAAACCAGATTTTAACTGATATCCTTTTATATAATAATGTAGGTTGAGTATTAATATGAATAAACATGTGAATAATAAATAGAGTAATGTGTGAATCTTTTGATTCGGTTGATTGAATCATGTTACTTTTGAGCAAATGAGGTTTTGTTGTGAAGGTGAATAAATAAAGCAGATTTTAACTGATATCCTTTCATACATTATGTACAGTAGGTTGAGTATTAGTTTTTCATTAACATATATGTAAATAATAAATGTCAAGAGTAACATTGAATCTTTTGATTCAGTTGATTGAATCATGTTACTTTTTATCAAAGATTTTGTTGTGAAGGTGAATAAATAAAGCAGATTTTAACTGATATCCTTTCAATTTTTAATGTAGGTTTAGTTTTAATTTAAATAAAACATGACTAATAATTAGCAATAGTAACATGTGCGAATATTTTGATTCAGTTGATTGAATCACGTTACTTTTTAGCAAATTAAGTTTTGTTATGAAGAAGGTAAATAAATAAACCCTATTTCTGACTAATATCAGTTTTTAATGTAGGTTTGGTTTTAATTTTAATAAGCATACATGAATAAAAATGTCGAGAGTAACGTGTGAATCTTTTGATTCAATTGATTGAATCACGTTACTTTTCAGCAAATGAGGTTTTGTTGTGAAGAAGGTGAATAAATAAACCAAATTTTCGACATTATCCATTCATATATTAATGTAGGTTAAGTATTAATTTTTAATAAACATGTGCGATTTTACCTGATATCCTTTCCGTTTTTAATCTAGGTTGAGTATTAATTTAAATAAACATGTGAATCTTTTGATTCAGTTGATGGAATCACGTTACTTCCGACTGATATCCTTTCAGTTTTTAATGTAGGTTTGGTTTTAATTTTAATAATCATACATGAATAATAAATGTCAAAAACATGTTTAAATCTTTTGATTCAGTTGATTGAATCACGTTACTTTTCAGCAAATTAGGTTTTGTTTTGAAGAATCTGATTAAATAAATCAGATTTTAACCAATATCCTTTCAGATTTTAATGTACGCTTAGTATTAATTTAAAAAAAACGAATTGGCTTAAATAGCTCCCACATAAGCTATATTTAATATCATAGCATACATATTTAGGGTAATAAATGATTTGTAGATTACAAATTCATTAAAAAGGTGTACTTTGCAAACGTAGTCTTTTGTTTTAAGTCTGCTCAGGTTGAATTTAAGTCTATGTTAATTACACTATTTTGACCAGCTTTAATGTGAAGTCTCTAATCTGAGTTTAATGGTATTATGTTTACCCGCCATATAATAATGTAAAACACTATATTCGCAGTAGCAGATCGTCCGATAATGTAACCTCCATTTTGCGGTTATGATTTTAAAGACGCTGCGTCATGTTTGGTCACGTGATTCACGAGCGCGCCAAATCATCAGCTTCATTATTAGTAAACAATGAACGCGGTTTACATTCGGTTTACTTCAAGACTTTGAATTGAATTCATGTGTCATATATTGTTGTATAATATTAAAATAATGGCATTTTGTTGTTTTGAAGCATTTCTTAAGCCCATCTTCATCCTTAATGGAAATACGCAGCGCAGACACGACATGAGGGTAAGTAAAACTGACAAAATAATTCTTTATTAAAATATCTAGTAAGATAGCAATATCCTATATTTAGTATTATAAGAGCGACTTTTGATTTGCAGTTTAATAATCAGTCCTTCCACAATCACAAAAATAGGTTTGCTAACGTGTCTGAATATGTAGACCAAGTTCATTTAAAGGAGAAAATGTTCCTTTCATATATTTAGGTTGGCAAAGCTGGAACGGTTTTTTATTTCAGAGCTTAAAGGCTTCAAAATGAGTAATTCACATTTATATATTCTGCCCTTAAATGACATGTATGCGGTTTTATGCTTGAAAAGGTTTGTAACAGTACCATGGCCTGATGTGATTCATGTAAAGCATTGTGTTGGTTAAGTCAAATGTCACTCGATGGTGGTAATCTACCAGACCACATCACTGCATGGACAATGATGGAGAGAAAAAAAAAAGCAAAACCTCTGCAAACATTTAGAAAGCCAGCTATTTGTGGAAAAAAAATTAAAAGACAGCTTGAAAATTTTTACTTTCTCTGGATTTACTGCATTTATTATGGATGGATTTTAGTATTTTTAATGCTTTTTTTGTCAGTTGTGATTGAAAATCAGGGTAAATTTTTAAAGAATTTAGATTTGTACTTTTCAGAAGTTAAAACATACATATCTGAAACTTTTCTGAAGTCGTTTTTTCACCTATTACATATTTTATGCCAAATAAAATAACAAATTAAATGACTTTTTATCTTAAATTTGGAAGAAAAGGCTTTAGTTTACAGATTAAAATGAAAATTATGCCTTCAGAGAAACTTTATTGGTTTGACACTTTGGAATTTAGTGGTGTGTGTATATATATATATATATATATATATATATATATATATATATATATATATATATATATATGTATATATAAGACAGAGATTTGTCGCCACCTACTGGGTTTTCAAAAACCATATTTATTTGTTTATTGTGGGCTCACACATAGGGCCAGAGCAAGCTAAACTGCCGCTCTAGGCAGAGGACGATCACACCGCCCTCAACCCCAATGTGAAAACGAAAGTGACCGTTTATAAAAATGAAGTGAGGTGTCGCGGACCCCTTTTCTGGTGCACTATGCGCGGATATAACTGAGGACGCGCGGGTGCTGTGGGAGGGAGGTGTCGCGGACACTGCGCTCTTTATTTTTCCGCCCTATGTGCGGATATAACTGAGGACGCGCGGGTGTCGCGGACCTCAATTCTGCCGCCCAACACGCGGGTGCTGATGGAGGAGTTGCTGACGCCTCTCTCTCTATTCTGTCGTCTATGCGCGAAAATAGTCTATCTGAGGACGGGGGTGGTGAGGGAGGTGTCGCGGACATAACTGAGGACGCGGGTGGTAAAGGGAGGTGTCGCGGACGCCGCCCACTCTATAATGCCGCCCTAGGCAGCTGCCTAGGTTGCCTCTATGGACGCGCCGGCCCTGCTCACACAAGCGCACGAACACACACAAACACACAAAATTACTGAGATATATTTTTTTGTCAGTATCGCACACCCCCAGTAAAAGCAATGAATAAATAAATATGTTTTTAATATCCCCAGTAGGTGGCGACAAATCTTTGTCCTAATGAGTGATTATTAAATCGATTCAAGCGATTTGTTCAAAACTCCTGATTCATTTAGAAATTAATGTCTTTAAAACAATATTTATCTACTGATTGTGGGCCAACACAAGTGCGCGCACAAAAAAACACACTTCATAAAACTATAACAACTTGTTTGAGGAACTTTAAAGTCATCCAGAGTTGTTTATGTTGAAGACTAACTGCTGAATGTGTCTGCGGTCGCTTCCCCAAAGCCACGAAGCTGCGCAAAAGTGTTCCTACGCTCATCTCCAAATGCCGTTAAAGAGCAAGAGGACTGCAAATAGCTTGAGTTAAGTGCATGTTACTCATGTACACACTTGCCGCAAAACAAAGCCACGTCGATGCCAGCAGCCATTAGTCATCCTCAATGGCTGCACGGCTTGCGATATTGAAGGTTTACATGTAAACAGTGCAATTTCTGGTTTTCTGGTCGCTCCGGCAATGAAAGGAGATGTATGACAGCATCCAAAACGGCAGGTTTAACATGAGGGACAAATGCGAGGAATGAGTAGCTCCAACCACACTATTGGATAATGACATGCTTATGCAGGGAAGTCGGCCCACATCAGCATAAATGCCAGAGTTTTATCTCTGGGTAGAGTCACCCCCAGTGTGGTGTTGTTGGGAAGCGTGGCTGCGTATATCCAAATATCCTTAAACAACTGCAAAGAGCACTTGACTTCTGCTTGCTCTCTCCGTGTGGTTTGGTGTCTCAAGCTCAATTAGCAATGAATCATTGCGGTCCGGTAGTCGGACTCAAGCTGGAATGTTTGTTTCAGTCATACCTCCATTGAAAACTCAGTGTTTTTACAACAGATCGGTTGTGTTGATAATGCTGAATGTTATAAATGCTGTAATTGAAATCTCTGAATATACCCTCATTCACTAATCCCGAAATGTAGGGTTCCACAATTCATTCCAGCCTGATCTCACGAGAAAACGTAAGTATTTTACGTTTTGCCAGTTTAGTGGCTAATTCATACGAATTCGTACGAGTTCAGTCGTAAGAAAATGTACGATTTTAAAAAGGAGGCGTGGCACCTAACCCCACCCCTAAACCCAACCGTCATTGGGGGATACGCAAATCGTACTAAAATGTACAAATTAGATCGTACGAATTTGTACGAATTAGCCACTAAATGAAAAAGTTACGAATTGCCGTGAGATTGTGTTGTTCATTCATGTTGTCCCAACTTGGGCCGCAATAGTCACATCGCAGGATCTACAATGCTGAGTTAGGCTTATAGTTGATCAGGGGTCCGTTCTTCGTACGTGGATTACCCAGTTAGCTGGATTTGGATATTGACGATTTGACACGATCCAGGATCGTTTCGCTCTTCAAAGCTGATCCGAGAGTTGTTGTCATGGCAACAGTTCTGCTAGCTCAAACCTGATCGGAAGCAGGTTCAATTCATATAAACAGGATTAGATCAGGTCAGTTCAAGCAAAGATAATTGCGAAAGAATGTACCGAATGCTGATATTTTCCTACAGTAGTAGTTATATACACTTGGGATAATAGTAAATATTTTTAACTATATACCCGTGAACCAGGCCCGGATTGGCTAGAATATTCTTAAAATGTGAGCAAAATCAGCTGTTGTGTCTTCACTTTAGACATTATGCTAGAGAATCATTCAAACACTAGCTCTAAAGTGACGTTGGTGAATGAGCAGCGGTTTCTGCTGTTCTGACGTCAGCTGCAGATGTGAATGAATGGCGGAAGAAAGTAGTTCCTTATACAAAAGGGTTTTTGAGACTACGTGTTTGATTCTGTTTTGAATACACTATTAAGCCGTTGAACTGTTGTGTAAATGCAATATCACACTCGTAGCAGTGTGATATGGCTGTATATCATCACTAGTGGAACACTAAGGCACCTTTTGCCAACACACGCCTCCCACCATTGCCGATATACAGCCATATTGCACTGATACTTGTGCACTGATATAAATATATATATGTATACAGTGTAAGTCAGAATTATCAGCCTCCAATAAATTATTTTCCTAATTTTTTGTTTAACAGAGAGATTTCTTCAACATTTCTTATCATAATAGTTTTAATAACTCATCTCTAATAACTGATTTATTTTATCTTTACCATGATGACAGTAAATAATATTAGACTAGATATTTTTCAAGACACTTCTATACAGCTTAAAGTGACATTTAAAGGGTTAATTAGGTTAACTAGGCAGGTCATGGTAATTAGGCAAGTTATTGTATAATGATGTTTGTTCTGTAGACTATCAGAAAAACAATGTGTGGCTAATAATTTTGACCTTAAAATGGTTCATAAAAAAATCAAGAACTGCTTTTATTCTAGCCAAAATAAAACAAAATAAGAATATTTTTACTTTATTCTCCTAATTTTTCAACTTTATTCTTTATTATCTTTATTATTATTACATAAATTTAAAACATCAAGAATTTTTTTAGCGCATGAACTGATTCACCAAATTGAATCAGACTTCAATCCCACAGTAGCTTCCCTGCTATATGCTAGCTTTTATGCTCTACGCCTGATAGATGCTAGTGATGTAGCAGCTAATGCACAGCAAAGCCTCGTCCATGCGCAGGGTCTACATTTCTGACACACTTCACTAAAATTCCTCTGCTGTGTGTGAAAATCTGCATCCGCAGCCAACGTCACATACCTGATCACAGACAGCATGTCTCTGCCGCGCAGCGCTAACTTCACCGCGCTCAAATATTGCATCATCGAAGCGCTCGCTAACCACAGGTGCATATCCCTAGCAGATGTTTCAGTGTTCATCCTTCCTTTTTTTATGCGGCCTGAGGTGAAGCCAAACTGAGAGTCGCTCAAGGGAAAATAAAGCCACTGCGTTTGATTTCTACCGCGGATATCGGTACATTCCTCATGCTAATGCTAGTCTGTGCTATTCCAGGCCTAAATGTCAGAAATCCAGACGTCATCATGTGCGAGTCCAGAGATTCATCCTCATTTCAACAAGGAGAGCGTTGATACCTTGACCAGTTCTGGAAACAGTACTGAAAAATCAGGCATAAGTAAAAAGTAGCATGACTAGGTAAAAATAGAGTGCAAGTAGAGTACAGATGTCTGTTTGGTTGATCATTTTTGGGAAAAAATTATAAACTTTTTACCATGGTGCTAAAACCGTGTATTCCCTAAACCTTGTATACTAAATATTAGGGCTGCACGATATTGAAAAAATTTGACATTGCAATATTTTTTTTCCCTGCAATATTTATTGCGATATTTATTTATTTATATATATATATATATATATATATATATATATATATATATATATATATATATATATATATATATATATATATATACTTAAGATATACTTTTGCACACATACAGTATCATTGTTTTATCTGCTGCACCACTCACTGTAAAATTCTACCACAAAGAACTAGAGCAAGTTTTTTTGGCTGGTGGAGGACCAAGAATGACTCAGCAGCAGCCTCACTCTATCAATAACCTTAGATATATGCTAAGGTTAACTAGCTTAGCATATATCTTGCTCTCTGCAAATGACAGTAATTTAAACGTACCATAAAACTCCTATAAGTGCATACAGGTCGACACAACTATATCGTTTTAACCTTTATATTCGAACGTTAACGTCACTCTGTCAACAGTCTATTGTCTTAATTACGGCGCTAACAGAGCTAACTTACGTAAACAGAGAGCAACGGATTGCAGGCGTCAACAATGCAGCGTAATGGAATAATATACCGATCAAACTCCGCTTTAAGTACGCTACAAGTTTATAAACTGCCTCTGGACCTAGTTTAGATACAAAAATTTATTTAACAAAAATAGTAATGCAGTAAAGTATTTTTCGCTCTGCCAAGCCTTCTCTGTTGCTGTGTTTAGCAGCAGCCTGCGTCAGTCACCTTTTACCCCGGCCCCACCCCACCCCCCGACTCCTGAATGTCTGTCTCACTCACTCACTCACTCACTCACTCATGCGGGCATGCACTGTGGTCTCATGAGGAAACGCAGCTTTTTGATATAATGTTTTTTTTGTTCCCGAATACAAATAATTTTTCAAGTATTTGTTCGAAATAAGTATTGGTAAAAACACGCTATTCGTGCTTATCCGAATACCGTATTCGGCTTTAGCTCCACCCATAATGTATATATATATATATATATATATATATATATATATATATATATATATATATATATATATATTGTTATTTTTTTTTTGCTTTGCATCGCACCTCCTGCGATGTGACTATTGCGGATGCGCACATCGCGATTTCGATGCTGAAACGATGTATCGTGCAGCCCTACTGCACGATATTGGAAAAATCTGACATTGTGATATTTGTTTTGCTGACCAGCTGATTTGAACAGCTCTATTTAGAAAGATTTCAATCATTTAGATCAGAGGTGCCCAAAGTGCCCAAAGTTGGCCCATGGTAACCTTTGGTTAAGAGAGTGAAGAGAGAGTGAGAATATTAGGAAGTTGATAGGTACGAATGCCTTTGACAGAGATTGTCATCGCGAATTTAACATAAACTTTTGTTTCTTTATTTAATTGAGGAGCTACAAAAAAGCCAACAAAAGTTAAATGTTGTAAATAAATCAGACTTTAAAACGTAAACACTGCCACTTGACAGATGCACAAGACATCGGCAAGCAAATCAAGGCAAAGCCAGGAGCAGCTCGACTCGTGTTTTCAGCATTGAACTCCAGTGTGTTATAAATGGGATTGTTTATGTCTTTACTGTAGCAAGTTCATTATATAATGTTCAAAATGATGCTGCGCCATTAATTAATATGTTTTAAAGCAATATTTTCTAGTTATTTTTAAATATTAACAATTAATTTAGGAAATTACCCATGGCAAATTTAATGTAATACCGTTTGTTATATTCAACTTCGACCAACAGCCCTCAATCAAGTTTAGTTTTTGGCCCTTTATAAGAAAACATTGGGCACCCCTGATTTAGATGGATCGGAAAGTTTTTTTCTCTACATTGCATCTGCATAAAATATAATAAATTACAACTCGCCTCACAGCAAAAAGGTTGCTGGTTCGTGTCCCATGTTCTTTCGGTGTTGGCATGGGTTTCCTTCAGGTGCTCCGATTTTCCCCACAGTTCAACCACATGCGCTAAGTAGCGTATGAGTGTGTGTGTGAATGTGAGAGTGTGTGGGTGTTTCCCAATACTGGGTTGCACCTGGAAGGGCATCCACTGCATAATAGTTGACCCCTGATCAGGGCCGGAGCAAGCTGAACTGCCGCTCTAGGCAGAGGACGATCACGCCAACCCTCAACCCCAATGTGGAAACGAAAGTGACCGGTTATGAAAATGAAGTGAGGTGTCGCGGACCTTTATTCTGCCGCCCTATGCTGAGGACGCGCGGGTGCTGAGGGAGGGAGGGAGGTGTCGCCGATGCTGCCCTCTCTATTCTGCCGCCCTATGCGCGGATATGACTGAGGATGCGCGGGTGTCGTGGACCTCTATTCTGCCGCCCTATGCGCGGATATAACTGAGGATGCGCAGGTGCTGAGGGAGGTGTTGCTGATGCCGCCCTCTCTATTCTGTCGCCTATGCGCGAATATATCTGAAGACGCGGGTGGTGAGGGAGGTGTCACGGACATAACTGAGGACGCGGGTGGTAAGGGGGGTGTTGCGGACGCCGCCCCTCAATACTGCCCCCCTAGGCAGCCGCCTAGGTCGCCTCTATGGACGCGCCGGCCCTGCCCCTGATAAATAAGGGACTAAGCTGAAGGAAAATGAATGACTGTTTTGTTTTCTTTAGTACATGTTAAAAGTTCTTAAAATCAATAAATACTGCTTAAAATATGAGTAAAATGTAACCCTTCCTAAAAAGTAAAGAGTTAAAAATTAAGTATAAAATACTTATTGATGAAGGTTTATATGGCAAGAAAATGGTATTATCTACACTTCTCATTGGCGCTCCTGCGGCTATTGCTTTGTAGTTTGCGAAGTAGTGAAGTAAAAATACTTGGTCACTAAATAAAAGGTGTCGACTGCACATTTGAAAGTGAGCCGTGGAGTGTTTGAGAGACTCTCTCTTGTCCTCTTGAAATGTTGACGGTGTAGTGTTGAGCACCACCTTCAGTCAACCTGCCTGCTAAAAACAAACACAAAACCGCTGATGCTTTGAGGAGAATCTCCATAGACACATCTGTGTTTTCACTCCTGACAGCTCTGTGCATCTGAATGTTGGCCAAAGCCGCTCCAAAACAAACGGGAAGTTCACTGTGAAGAACGCCTTTTCAATGCCTCTATTTTTAGCATTTAATACCATGCGTCTTTAATGGTAATCCATTGTTTTCTCAAATTACTTAATAAAAGTAAATGTTTTTAGTGTAACTGCTGTCTATAGTAAATTCCTTGTAGTGAGCATGGTGTACAGTATAAGTCTGAATTATTCGCCCCCCTGAATATTTCTTCCCCAATTTCAGTTTAACAGAGAGCAGATTTCTTCAGCACATTTCTAATCATAATAGTTTTAATAACTCATCTCTAATCACTGATTTATTTTCTTTTTGCCATGATGACAGTAAATAATATTAGACTAGATATTCTTCAAGACACTAGAATTCAGCTTAAAGTGACATTTAAAGGCTTCACTAGGTTAATTAGGGTAAAGTTAAGGTACTTAGGCAAGTCATTGTATAACAGTGGTTTGTTCTGGAGACAATCCAGCTTAATCTCACGAGAAAACGTAAGTATTTTATGTTTTGGCTGTTTAGTGGCTAATTTGCATGAATTCCTACGAGTTCAGTCGTAAGAAATTGTACGATTTTAAAAAGGAGTCGTGGCACCTAACCCCACCCCTAAACCCAACCGTCATTGGGGGATGAGCAAATCGTACTAAATTGTATGAATTAGATCGTACGAATTCGTACCAATTAGCCACTAAATCAAAAAGTTACGAATTGCCGTGAGATTGTGTTGGACTCTCAGAAGCAAGTATTGCTTAAGTAGGGTTAATAATATTGACCTTAAAATGGCTTTAAAACAATAAAAAACTGCTTTTATTTAATTTAATAAATAGTTTAAATTTCAACAAATATTTTTGACTTCAACTGTTTAAAGTCACATGGCTGTAGTTTTAAGATTTTTTGACCAATTACAGATGGTGAAAAACTGGGGCCTGTACAATGAAGTTTCGGTTTAGTTTACACCAGGGGTCACCAACATGGTGCCTGCGGGCACCAGGCAGCCCACGAGGATCACATGTGTTGCCCGCAGGCATGTTCTAAAAATAGCTCACCATAGTGCCACTTACCAGCAAGCTTCATCTAATATAGAAGTAATCATTTAAAAATGTAAATATTTGCAGAGATATATAAAAATAAATATATACAGGGTATTTCCTACCCTGTTAAATCATTGTTGATAACTTTTGTGAGAATCATCAACATGATCAGTGTCTTCACATGGATGAATATCATTAATTATTACCAAAAACATAAAGTATAATTAAAAGTAAATTGAGCAAATTTGTTATTTGAAAAGTGTTTATTAAACTGGTAGCCCTCCACATTAATCGGTATCCAAGAAGTAGCTCTCAGTTTCATAAAGGTTGGTGACCCCTGGTTTAAACCAATCGTGGGTTTTAGGTTCAATGGACGTCCAGCTTTGTTCACTCTGTGCAGAAATAGCACAATATTCTGATTGGCCCTGGTTAGTTTCAATCAAGCGGCAACCTCCCGCTCTCCATCAGGAGGTCAATACGGAAGTAACTGAAACTGTAATTTATCGAAAATCCTCTAGTCCTGGCTCCATAATAGAGCAAAGTTCAGTTGAGCCCACTGTTAGAATGGCAAACTTTACAGCAGAATAAAAGGTGTTTACAGCCTGGTACAAAGAACGATTTTGGTTCATACAGCTAATATTACCCTTCATGACAACTGTGAGGGGGTGAATTTCATAACTCATCAGTATTATGATCATCATAACTCATTTCCTTTATATTAGGTAATATTACATTTGCATAATTAAGGGCGTGGCTACTTGATTGACAGCTAGGTCTCGCTGGTCGCCGTCACCTCAGCTGACTCCAGCAGATTAGCCACTGATTTCGGCATATTCATCCTATTTCTGTGTTGTTTTATGTGGCTTTACACAGTCAGTTGCCTTTTGGGATTATTTCCTACATTTATCAGATGATAAAGGATGCTGTCTGCACTTAATTGTGCTCACAAACCATTCATGTGGCCTCCGTTTCCCATGTGAGTAAAGCTATATACTTATATACCATCTCTATACATGTATTTGTTTTATTTAAGATCATTTATCATTTATATTTAGAGCTGTAATGCACTCCAGAATCTGTCAGATTGATTAGCTGTAGGCTCTAGAACAGTCATCTGAAGCGTTGTCATACAGTGTTATGCTGGATTTCATCAATAGTCTTACAGTAACTAACACAGACTATATCTGAAGTGTTTGGAAGTAATTTGCGTTTTCCTCCTGTTGAAAAACGTCATAAGAACAATGTTTAGTGGCTCAATGTATCACAGCAGTGTGTGTTTAAAAGTCTAAACACTTTATTGATATAGTATACAACCAAGCACATGTGGTCAGAATACAAACGAGTCACAGGTGATGAAGTATTAAGCGTTCTCCCAAAGTAAAGTGTGTCTGAGGCAGGTCAAAGCTAAATGCCAGCATGTGTCTGTAGCTCCGCCCACTCTCCGCCTCTTTGCCCTTGTTTGGTATCCCGCCAAGAGTGCGATGATGCGCAAACAAAATGGCGATGGTTGGCCACGCATATTTGTGGCTTCTTTTGCGCTCTTCAGAAACCTATGGGTGACGTCACGGACACTACGTCCATATATTTTACAGTCTATGGTTTCAATGCAACATGTCTGATCAATTACAGATAGTGGAAACCTGTTTGAAAACACTCATTATTGCAGTTCATTTTACTGAACTGCATGCACAGAAATGCAGAGAATCATATTTGTTTTTACAGTATTACATCATATCTGCAACCTTTAGACCATGCATTGTGAATGAAGATATGCATGGTATATTGCCTGCCAAATTGATATCGACAGATAAAATAGTGATAAAAACTTTCATTTGATATATTATGTATTATTTCCGTTGGTTGAACCACTTCACATGCTTGCAGCCCTTAACAGATTTTTTTTCAGCACAACAGATTTCTAACTTTCAAGATATTAGTATTCAGCTTAAAGTGACATTTAAAGGCTTAACTGGGTTAATTAGGCTAATTACGCAAGTCATTGTATAACAGTGGTTTGTTCTGGACACAATCCAAAACTATTATAGCTTAAGGGGGCTAATAATATTGACCTTAAAATGGCATTAATAAAATTACAAACTGCTTTTATTCTAGCCGAAATAAAACAAAAAAGACTTTCTCTAGAAGAAAAAATATTATAGGAAATACTGTGAAAAATTCCTGAATCTGTTAAACGTAATTTGGGAAATATTTGAAGAAGAAAAGCTTCACAGGAGGGCGAATAACTTCGACTTCATCTGTATGAGGCTCTTCAGTGTTCGGAAAGAGGTGGCTCTCGGAAATGCTTTGATGTGGTGTAAAGCCAACAGCGCTGGTGCCAGGCCAGACAAACACACACACATGCAGACGTGATGATGTCATGCACACGACCGCGAGTGTCTGCCGTCGCCAGCGCTGCCAGTTGTTTGTGGCTCTTTTGTGTTCTGGTGATTTAGGAAGTCTATTCTTTTGGGCTAGAAGGGGAAACTACCCATGACGTCTGCGCCAATTACACTCTTCAGGCTTTCATTATAATGCGTTTCATCTCAGTCACACTCAACTTTCATGTTCAGGCGCCATTGTGTGGCAAATTAAATAAAGATTTTTACATGAGAACAAACAAGAATTTAGATTTATTTATTTTTCCTAACCAGGATGCGGCGATGTTGATAGTTGGTCAATTACTGGTTCAAGACAAAACCTTCTGTAAAAATTCATTCTTTCATTCAGCTTAGTTTCTTATTTATCAGGGGCCGCCCCAGCGGAATGAATCACCAACTATTCTAGCATATGTTTTACGCTGCAGATGCCCTTCCAGCCACAACTCCATACTGGGAAACACCCATACACTCACATTCTCACACACACTCATATACTACGGCCAATTTAGCTTATTCAATTCCCCTATAGCGCATGTGTTTGTCCTGTGGGGAAAACATAGCACCCGAAAGAAAACCCACGTCAACACGGGGAGAACATGCAAACTCCACACAGAAACGCCAACTGACCCAGCCGGGATTAGAACCAGCGACCTTCTGTAAAATCAAAGTCTTTATAGTTGCTATCAAATAAATGAAGGTGATACAGTAAATATCTTAAACTAAGAATTGTTCATTTGTTAATTTATATTTATGATCTTATATTTATGATCATTCTAATGACTTCTACTCATTTGGTAAAGTACATTTACTTTAGTAAATAGTTATTTTTTTTATATATATTTTAAAATGCATTTTTCAAATTACCTTTAAATAACCTTTTATCTTTTTTTAAAAGAGCCTTATTGCTTTGTTGCAGTTGTTTTTATCACCAAACCAATATTAATAATGCATGTTCTGAACCGCGGATCACAGTGCGCACTGAACCATGGAAGGACAAAGAGACGATACAATTTTTTTACCAAGAACCGTTCCATCCCTAATAAATACGCACATTACATTACATTGAATGCAGTCCAAGGTTATAATAGTTTTGGATTTTTCATTAGTTTTAGTTTCTATTTCGTTTTGACTTTTTGTTTTCAAATTCAGTTAGTTTTTATTCATTTTAGAGGCAGATTTACTAGTTTTTATTAGTTTATATATTTTAAAATGTCTTAGTTTTAGTTTTTATTAGTTTCAGTATTAGTTTCAGTTTTTTTCTAAATGAGGATATTTGTTAGGTGCAAGATTCAAAATCAACAGGATAAATATTGTATAATTAAAACTCAGCCATACATTTTTTGAAACATGTATTGAGAGAACACATAAACACTATCATCATATATAATAAGTGTGTGTGTGTGTGTGTGTGTATTATCCAACACAATCTCACGGCAATTCGTAACTTTTTCATTTAGTGGCTAATTCGTATGAATTCGTACGATCTAATTCATACAATTTAGTACGATTTGCTTATCCCCCAATGGCGGTTGGGGTTAGGGGTAGGGTCAGGTGCCACGCCTCCTTTATAAAATCGTACCATTTCGTACGACTGAACTCGTACGAATTCGTACGAATTAGCCACTAAACTGGCAAAACGTAAAATACTTACGTTTTCTCGTGAGATCAGGCTGGTATTATCAGATTCCTAGAACTGTATTGGAGAGGTGTTATCCAAATCATGTGCATTATAAGTTTTTAGAAGTTATACATACCCTTGAATATAGATTTTTAGTACTGCTTCTGTGAACTTGAACAAGTATATTAAAATCCATTAATTTCCCCGAGATGTATTTTTTTCCAAAGTGCGCTTTAACTGCTTTAAAAATAAGATAAATCTCTGTAGACTAGAAATATATGAAGTGTATATCATTTATTTAAAAAATGTGGGCAATGCATTATAGATTGATTTTATTTAACAAATATTATATCAATATTATTTTTAATTCAACTATGGGGTGCGGCTATAGGGGGCCTTCAAGACATTGTGCCCAGGGGCCTCTGAATTATACCTGGTGATGGGAAATTCAGATATCTAACGTGGATGTTAGGACTCAACATTATGTAGTCAGCAATAGTAATTTCCGTCAATTAAAACATCACCATGATCTGAAAAATGTCTCACAGTAAAGTTTTACTAACTGTAAACCCAACTCAATCATGCTTTACTTATTTAAACTCCATTATGATTGTCTGTTAGGAAATAAACTACGTTTTTCACCAGGTCCTCTGATTTAAGCCCTCGGTTCACCAGCGCTGCAGTTGTCACCCGCCCTGCCGGGCTGTACTGTTTGTGTTTGGTTAACTGAATCGCGCATGCGCAGTATTAACGGTTCACTGCTTCTCAATGTAACGTTGCTGTTCTAATAACTAAATGCGAGTATATACTGTATTATTTAGAGTCAGAGGGGGTATTAAGCTTGTTATAAAGTAAGAAGTGGGTGGATGAGTGCTTACTGGAGACGCAAATGGTTTCAAATGATTCAGTTCGATTTAGTGAACTAGTTCAACCGGTTCACTTAGAAGAACCGGTTACAAAGATTCGTTGGCGATCGCGATGCAGAAATAAAACCCATTATTGGGCACAAATGTGTTAAAGTAATAGTTTTAAGTGTCTGTATTTAATGCTGTCACCGTGCTGCTGTCATGTCCACGCGTTGTTTTTGTCGCGGGAGAAACAGCTAGGGTGACTCGAGGAGAACCGGCTCGATCTGTCCAATGGTAGCAGGAGACTCTGAGGTGCGAAAGGGTCAAACACAAACACCTGCAGCGCGGATTATATTTACTTCTAAAAGACTTACAGTAAGATTATGCATTACATAAAGTTACAAATACGAAAACGAAGGAGGTTTTCGCTATAATTTTAGTTAGTTTCAGTTAGCTTTGTATGTAGACAATACAGTTTCAGTTAGTTCTAGTTTTTGAAAAAACTCTCGTTTTTATTTTTATTTCAGTTAACGACAATTATTTTACATTTTAGTTTTCGTTTTTTCGTTAGTTTTCGTTAACTGTAATAACCTTGATGCAGTCATGGTAAACGTGTCTAAAGTCCAGAGTCTGGTATAGTCACGATGCTAAAATTCTGACATATATAATCACCAAAGCCTAAGGAGAAACGGTTTTGTCTACATAAACACACGATTGAGCGGCTATAAACTCTCCTCGACCTTGATTCATTTCAAAGTTCATAGCTGCTGATTATCTTGTGGTACGGTTTTCAGACGCTTCACCCCATCTTACATAATCTATGAATGAGTTTGATTTTAATATGACTTCAAGGGACGTCAAGAAGAGCATGTTTCTCATCAGTCTCACCCACATTTCTATGAACTTCATTTCTATGGTCTTCCCAATAACCTTTGTGTGAAAGCGCACCAACAATAACCGTCTGGACACCGAAAAAAAAAAAACCTCTTTGTGAGCTTTTCAGAGTGTCCTGGAAAAACAGACAGAGAACACATTAAAGTCGGTCATGCCACAAAAGTGGGGAAACAAGACCAAATGCTTATAGCGAAGGAAAAACATGGGATGAACAACACATGGACGAGCGTCTTCAAACGCAGGCGAAAAAATGCCGTAGACTCGGCGGGCCTGAAATCACACTGTCGGAACGAGTTAGCCTGAATAAACCTCTCCGTGCAGATTCATTCTCCCACAAAGAGACACATATGCATTTGGTTTGTTTAAAAAAACAAATAATTAAGCGAGGAGAATCTTTGGTAATGGGAAATTAGGTCAGAAAGCCTCTCCATTTGAATGGGATTTCCAGACAGGGATGCCACAGGGCTCGGTCTGCGGACCGCTGGCATTGTTAGATTCGCAGTGACACTCACCCACGATCATCCCGTGATCCAGACGCTTGATTATATCGAAGGAATTCTGGATGTTTCCTTCAAGGATGTCATAGACGATCTCCGGGGAATCCATGTGAGGGAGGTGGGAAGGTGTGGGGGATCGCAGGAACACGATTTCTGGAAAACAAAGCATTTTTGTTAGGAGCCTCTTTGACGCTGTGTGGTTCTGAGATGCTCGCGCTGAATTGAGGCCTGATGTTTGGCTCGCTGATTGCCATTGTTTTGTTGTTCTTGGAGCCACGGTTGTCAATAGATTATTGGGTTTCTTAATCCCCGCTGTGTGTGTGTGTGTGTGTGTGTGTGTGTGCATAAACAAAAGATTGCGCAAAATTCACACTTCTGTCTTTCGCCCTGTGTCGTTTTATGACTAGTTTTGCATTGTTTTATCACTATTGTGTCTTTGTCGTGTTCTATATGTCATTAGAAGTCATTCTATTATTCCGTTTATCATTCTGTTGGAATATACTGTTCTACGTGTCATTCTCTGTTCTATATCTCTGTCTGTTCTTCCAATCTATGCATAAAAACAAACCAGAGACAAAGATTTGAGAACTTGAAGAACTGATTCCCAGAGAATTTCCAGTCTTAAATTCTTTGGAATATTATCTTGTAGGTCTTAAAGCATTATAAACAAGTCTTAACAGGGTTCAACGCTAAGGATTTTTTCTACTGGTCCGATCGGGCAAGTGGTTTAGATTTATACTTGCCCTGCCAAAATTTTCACTGGCCCCACCAAAAAAAAAAAAAAAGGTAAGTTAATAGCTATTTTTTAGCCACATATTTTAAATAATGTGTCAAAAATAAATTCTGTAAATCTAGAATTTCAATACTTAAAAAACAATTGTAAATATAAGTGTTATGCATACAAAAACAGCCGTATGGAAAATGTGGAGGTATTTTATTGCAGTTTGAAATGATTTAACAAAAGCTGGCTGACTTGTCAAACTGACGGCAAACTATGCATAACATCACTAAATTTTTATTTTATCGTGTTGTTTCCATGTAAATGTCTACTTCCAAGACGCTAGAGACAGACATTTTCGTTTAGCTTTATAATTTAATGTTGCTGACATGTTGCTGTTTCTACGCTGTACTGGTTGTTACCAGGTAACAAAAAAAATAGCATGGTTAAATCAATCATATAAGACGAATCAGAAAGCAATATGTTGTTTACGACATTACAGAGAAGGTAGCATTTAAGACTTAAAAGCACAAGCTTTAAATGCACGCAATTGACAAATAGTCATAGACAAATTAAAAGTTAGTGACTGACAAGGCAGCACTGTCCCAATTGGGCCAGTAATGATCCGGTCTACTGTCCCAAGTGTCTCTCACACTGGCCCTGGGCCACCGGGCAGTCCTTATTGTTGAGCCCTGCTTAATTTTTGTGTGTCCATATAAACTTGCCCAGTTGAGCAGACAGACACCCATCCAATCACCAGCAATCCATCAGAAAACCTTATCAATATGGTTTAATTTTCTGCCTCACAATCACATCAGTTTAAAAGTTCTCAACAACTGAATTTTCAACAATATAAAGCACTGTGATATAGCCTGATTTGTTAGTTCATTGGATTGTTTTGCTTTCTCACTACAATCGATCCACCCTAGAGTTTGTTGCAAATGAACTGAGACCACCTCATTCAGGCGACCTCAGACTGAATGATTTGCAAGGCTTGGAATTGCAACCATTTTGGTCATATATGCGCCTGAAATTTTATTTATGTGACCTTAAAATATATTTGGGAGCACTTGTGCGAGTGCTTAAAATTGTTGTGTGAGACCAGTTTTTACTGAAAAATGTTCACCACATGCGCGGACTCGGGAGACATTCACGCAGAATGCATCTTTGCACTTGAAATGCGAAACGCAGCGCTCAGGAATGGTTTAAAATAGGGATGGGAAGATTAACCGATATGTATCGATACGCGTTCATGCGCGTGCACGATGCGAGTGCATCGGTGGAGCAGCAGAGGATGAATGAAATTTTGGAAGCAAATCGAGATGCATCGGTTTTTGCGAGATGCATCGATTTTTTCGAGATACAGCTTATATTTTTAATATAGAATGTATTTTTTATTTATTAACAAGTGTTGTCAACCTGTTTTTGGCGCATAATTTACTCGACCTACATAAAGTAAGCCTTAGCAACGGATTTGCGGATGTGCACACACTACAACTCAGTGTATCAGGTGTGCGGATGAAGCTAGTGGAGCGCCCTCAGAAAGCGCGAGAAGCAAAACAAACATTTTATTCCCCACTGAGTTTTTAATCAAAAGTATGGCAACATTATGGATTTAAGGATGGACGACAGGACAGGACAGATGCAATTTGCAAAATGTGCCGCGCATCTGTAAAATACGCGGGCAGTACGACTAATCTGAAATCTCACTTGAAGCGGCGCCACGGTGTTGTTGTGAAAGCATCTTCCAGTGTTTCTGCATCCCCGGCTTTCGTACTGCTTCAACCAGCTCCAAAAGTGGTGAGAAAAGCATTGCAAGTTTTTTTTCCATGCGCAACAGTTCTGCTCGCTCTACGCCAATTACGAATGCTATTGCATTGTTCATCTGCAAAGATATTCAGCCTAGTGTCACGGAGAACGAAGGTTTTAAACACCTCCTCCTGTTAATTTTTATTTAATTATAATAATAATAATAATATTAATAATAATAATGATAAAAATAATTGGGTGTCACGGTGGCACAGTGGGTAGTTTGACCACCTCACTGCAAGAAGATTGCTGGTTTGTTATATTTTTATTAGCCTGTTGTTTACAGTGACAGTGATGTTTCAAAGCAGCATAACACTGCTAGTTCACCACCTTAAGTTTTGAATAATCAGTGGCAAAATATATCTTTGTAAAACTTGTTTTCATAGTTGAAAAGTTAAATCACAATTCTTGTTGTGCAATGCTAAATTTATTTATGTTGAAAGAGTGCAAATATATACATATTTTTTTAATATATATTGCACTTATACATTCTGTTTATCTTGAAAATACTTAAATAATATGTGCTGTAGGTTCTAAAATGGCCCTCTACTGTAAACTGACACTCTGGCTCTGAGAGAAGAGCCAGTTTGTAAAAAAAGTCTTGGTTTTGCTTGGTTTATAAATAATCAAACTCATTCAATGGCACAGCATCCTCTTTCACATCATCTCATAAACTTGATCTAATTAGTTAGTGCTGAATTATCGCATCGTATCGTGATATGGGTGTGAATCGTATCGTGTTGCATCGCAATATGTCACAAATGTATCGCTAATATATCGGATCGTATTCTTTGTATCGAGATGCGTATCGGATCGGCATTATAGCTTAGATGCCCAACCCTAGTTTAAAACGGTCGTCATGTCAAGCCAAGTCTGTAATGTTTGGCCCGCCTTCGCGCTCTTCTTATTGGCCCACTGCTCTATAACTGAACGCGAATGGATTGGTTAATATCAGCTGTCAATCACTCAGTCAATTACTTACCATAAAAAGTAGCTACGTAATGCAACTAGTTACTATTGGTGGAGTAACTTAATATCGTAATGCATTGCTTTCAAAAGTAACTTGCCCTAACATGGCAGACTAGTGTGTGTAGTCAGTGAGGTGTGTACTGTGGCTGTACCTTCTGGTTTGTTGAATTCTCTGAAGGTGGGTAGGGAGATGGCGGTGTGTGAGGTGGACAGGATGGGATTGAGCACACAGGAGATGTCATTGTGCTGGCAGGACTTCACACAGCGGATGATATCAGCTCGGTCCACCCGTGGTCTGCTAGAGGAATGACACACAATAACACCATCTGAACAACACAATCTGGGGCCTGTATCATGATGATGGCTTAACAAACTCAAGACTGCAGTATTAATTTCGAGCTGACAAAACCAAACCTGTGCGGTCAGGCTTTGTTGCTACCATGAAGCTGATCATCAGCTTTGTGTGTAACTCTGGCTTTGATCATGAGATCCTGAGTGTGTGCAAATGAAGGCAGGACATCCATAGCCAACAGAACCTGAACATATAAGCTGAACATAATGTAAACCTAACCTGAACACAAAACCAACACAGAATATCTAGAATAACCAGAAGATAAACTGAACTTATCATGCCCCAGAACAAGTTAGCCATGCAGCATAAGTTACCATGGCAACAAGTGATTAAAGCCAAGCTACTTTTGTGGTATCAAAAACCCAGGATTGGTGCAAATTAAACTGAACCTTAACCTGAGTATATAAACAGAACATAACCAATAGATAACCTGAACATAAGCTGAACTCATAAATAGAACATAACCTGAACATAACCAAAGCATAAACAGAATATAATGTGAGCATAACCAGAGCATAAAGAAAATAAAACCTGAACATAAACAGAATATAACCAGAAAATAACCTTAAAAAAAACAGAATGACCAGAAGATAATCTGACCATATCCGGCCCCAGAACAAGTTAGCCATGCAGCATAAGTTGTAATATAATGTAAGCATGACCAGAGCATAAAGAAAATAAAATCTGAACATAACCAGAACATAGAACAAA
This sequence comes from Danio rerio, assembly GCF_049306965.1. NCBI lineage: Eukaryota > Metazoa > Chordata > Actinopteri > Cypriniformes > Danionidae > Danio > Danio rerio. The sequence goes on along the minus strand of NC_133200.1, from coordinate 2,258,536 downwards.
ACCTAAACATAGTCAAAACATATAACCAGAAAAAATCTAAAAAAGAACATTACTAGAAGATAACCAGAACATATAACCAGAAAATAACCTACTTAACCTGAGCACATAACCATAACCTAACCTGAACCCATAAACAACATAACCTGAACATTATTAAAACGTAAACATAAACAGAACATAACCAAAAAAATCTAAAAATTATCATAACCAACATAAACCCATAAATGGAACATAACCTGAACATAGCCAAAACATAAAACCTATATAATGAAAGCATAGCCAGAACATAACCTTAAAAAATAACCTGAACATAACCAGAAAATAACCAGAGAATTAAAAAAACAAAACCTGAACATAAACAGAACATAGAATAAAATCTGAACGTAACCAGAACATATAGCCAGAAAATAACTTAAAATAGAGCATTACCAGAAGATAACCTGAACATAACATAACCAGAACATATAACCAGAAGATAACATAAACACATAACCAGAACATATAACCAGAATATAACCTAAAAAAGAAAATAACCAAAAGATAACCTGAACATACCCAGAACATTTATCCAGATATAATCTAAAAAAAAGAACATAACCAGAATATAACCTAAAAAGAACATAACCAAAAGATAACCTGAACATAACCAGAACATATATCCAGATATAATCTAAAAAAAGAACAACCAGAATATAACCTAAAAAAGAACATAACCTGAAGATAACCTGAACATATCCAGAACATATAATCAGAAAACAACCTAAAAAGAGCATAACCAGAAAATCACCTGAACATAACTAGAATATATAACCAGAAAATAACCTACAAAAAAAGAACATAACCGGAAGATAACCTGAACATAATTAGAACACATAACCAGAAAATAACCTAAAAAGAACTTAACCAGAAGATAACCTAAACATAACTAGAACACATAACCAGAAAATAACCTAAAAAAGAACATAACCAGAAGATAACCTGAACATAACTAGAACACATAACCAGAAAATAACCTAAAAAAGAACATAACCAGAAGATAACCTGAACATAACCAGAACATATAATCAGAAAACAACCTAAAAAGAGCATAACCAGAAAATCACCTGAACATACCTAGAATATATACCCAGAAAATAACCTAAAAAAAAGAACATAACCAGGAGATAACCTGAACATAACCAGAACATATAACCAGAAAATAACATAAAAAAGAACATAACCAGAAGATAACCTGAACATAACCAGAAAATAACATAAAAAAGAACATAACCAGAAGATAACCTGAACATAACCAAAACATATGCTGTGCAAGAAAAAGTTAGCCATGCAGCAAAAGTTGCCATAACAACAAACAGTGATTAAACCCAAGCTACCTTCATGGTACCAAAAGCCCAGATTTGTGCAAACTAAACTGAAATTTAACTGGCTAACCAGCTAATCCGGCTTCATAGTACAGGCCCCTGATTGAGGAACAGCACAAAATCTGAAGCACTGAGTATATCTGCTAGCATACAAAAATCTTAACATAACCAGAACTTATAACCAGAAAATAACATAAAAAAGAACATAACTAGAAGATAACCTGAGCATTACCTGAACATGACCAAAACATAAACAGAAGATCACCTGAACATGTCCTGTGCAGGACAAGGTTAGCCATGCAGCATAAGTTACCATGACAATAAACAGTGATTAAACCCAAGCTACCTTCGTGGTACCAAGACCCAAGTTTGTGCAAACTAAATTGAAATGTAACTAGCTAACCAGCTAATCCGGCTTCATAGGTCAGGCCCCTGTTGGAGGAACAGCACACAATCTGAAGCGCTGGGTATCTGCTAATGACGGCGGATCGTCTTTCTCTCACTGACGACATGCTAACACGCTAATCACCACACACACAGTAGAGCCCATTGTGAGATGTTTCGCGTGATCTGTGGTGATGACTGGGGAAAATAATCGTCTTGCAAGCGGACTGTTTCCAACAGCGGGCGGCTGAAACCTTCACTGTATAAATATTATGTGCACAAATACACTGGTCACTCTTAATATGCAGCTCATAACACAAACAATCAGGTTTCGGGGGGTAAAAACGCAAGGAGAGGCCAAAAATCACACCACGGGAGAATCGGTGGTCCGGTTTACTGTTAGCCGCCCGCTTTTCGTGCGAGTTGTGACATTGATGTAAAAGCTTTTCCAAAAAATGTTGGGTTGAGCTGTGCAGTCCCAGTTTGGTAGCCCAAAATCTCTTGTGGGGTTTATGGGACATAAATTTTTGTCCCGTAAGTTTATGGACGTTATTTAAAGCTGAGCACAAATGAATCCTCTATTATATCTGAGATGTTCCAGCAGAGAGGTTATGCATTGGCAATGCATTTAGCTTTTATTCAGTTAGTTTTGAATGATTTTAGTCATACGAGCTGACATTGTTTTACACTCACCGGCCACTTTATTAGGTACACCTGTCCAACTGCTCGTTAATGCAAATTTCTAATCAGCCAATCACATGGCAGCAACTCAAGCATGTAGACATGGTCAAGACGATCTGCTGCAGTTCAAAGCGAGCATCAGAATGCTGAAGAAAGGGGATTTAAGTGACTTTGAACATGGCATGGTTGTTGGTACCAGACGAGCTGTATTTCAGAAACTGCTGGTCTACTAGTATTTTCATGCACAACCATCTCTAGGGTTTACAGATAGTCAGACAAAGAGGAAATATCCAGTGAGCGGCAGTTCTGTGGGCGCAAATGCCTTTCCTCAATCCAATAGAGCAGTGGTCCCCAACCACCAGGCCGCGGACCGGTACCGGTGCGTGGAACAATTGAAACCGGGCCACATAAGAAATCATAAATTATTTCTGTAGAAAATATTCTCCCCGCGACTTGGTTTCATCCACTCACCCCCGCCATCTCACGTGAAAAGGACTATGCCAAAATCCACCACGGAGCGGGAAGAATGATCGCTAGAATATCGCTCAGTGGTGGTTGTTGATAGTTTAAAGTTATAAAACAGGTATTATAGAGTCCAAATCAGCAGAGCGTTTAAGGATTGTGCATATAACGTTATGTGTGCGTGCATCGCTAAGTAAGTACCCGAAATCATTGCAATATGTATCTATATGGAGTTTCACATAATCTTACTCATTAGGGCTGGAACATGCCAATGCATACATTTAATTCGGCTATACGGTTGTATTATTGTTAATATGTTGGTCAGTTTAAATGTTTGGCACAGATGTTATGTATATGATGCATATAAACCTTGATTGAAACATAATCAGAACGCACTGAGTTGTTCATGATTAACCTGGATGCACGAGCGCACCCCACCCAAAAGTAAGTCTTATTTTTAAATATATTTAGACAAAACATTATATTTTATTAACATTGAATATAAGAATGTATCTCTCCGAATTATATACTATTATAAAAGAAGTTGTATAAAATGTGTAATAATTGCAAAAATTTTCTCCGAATACATATTTCTAAAGCTGCTGTTGACATGGGATTTTGTTTGATGTGGATAGCAACTAAAGAAATCCATTTATTCAAAGAAAACAAATCGAATTAGCTTACGAATGAAGTTCTGTGTAATAAAATGAAATGACGCAGAGAAAAAGTATTGAACACATGAATAGAGGAAGGTGTAGAAAGGCAGTGAATGCCCAGACAGCAGCTGATATGTATTATTCCCAGAAAAAAAAACCTGATGTGTTCAATACTTATTCCCCCTACAGTATATGGATTACTGTAATTTTATCATCAGCAGCTGTTCGATGTGTTTAAATGTGTAATAGACACAGTGATAATTGAATATAATAAGAAGCTACAATAATTTAAATATAATCTTAGTTATAGAATATTAATGTTGATCATTTGTGGATTCTAAATTGACATTTAACAAATATTAACATAATTTTTAATAGTTTTTTGTCAAAATAAAAAAATAAACCTTATTTTTAAAATATATTTAGACAAAACCTTATACTTTATTAACCATGAATGTAAAAATGTATCTCCAAATGATATACTATTACAAAATAAATTGTATAAAATGTGTAATAATTGCAATAAAAAAGTGAAAAGATGAACATTTTCTAATATTTTGTCTAGTATTTAACTTTATTACATTTCTAAATAAGGATTTCTCTTCAAATTGTAACGTATCGTAAAGAAAATAATTACATATTAATTCAATAAGACAACGTGTAACACGTCACTATTTTTCTCAGAAAACATATTTCTAAAAGTGCCGTTGGCTTGAAATTTTCACCAGATGCTGGTTACAACCAAAGAAATCCTTAATTCAAAGAAAACAAATTGAATTAGCTTACGAATGAAGTTCTGTGTAATAAAATGAAATGAGGCGTTGCGCTACGCTGTTTAAATAGCAAATGCATTAGCGCTCATTTGTGCACCTATAGGCGTTCTGGTCTAAAAAGGAAGGCGTTCTGAGGCGGACCGCTGGCGCGTTGCTATTTTGAGAAACTATAATAGATTTTTCATTAGACCAAAACTAACCCGGTCTAAACTCCAGCGCAGAGTTGCTTCTCGCTTACACACTGCTTAATACACACAAGAGAGCAATAGGCAAATATCTTTACATATGAAAAAATGTCAATATTAAGGATATATATATATAGGATATAATAAGAATAGATATAGAATATAAATATAAAGGATTAAAATATTACAAAACATATTATTTTCTAGGGGACATAAATATGAAAAATCACTGCTTTCATGTCTTCTTCATCTCGGGAGGCTTTTTCAGTTCATTCATAACAATTTGCTTTTGTATAATGTTATTATTATTAGCAGTATTATTTATTATATCCATATTTATATTTGCTTTATTAAAAACAAGCTTAGATTTGTCCACCTGTCAGGTTTTAGACCATATGGGGCGCAGCATGTGTTTTAGGATATAACTCAGGTTTTTGAGCACACTTTGTTATTATTGTTCATTTATTCGTTTGCTGGAAATTAAAACTGAATTTAGAAATAGTTTTGAAACGAAAATTTGCGCTTAACAAACAAAAGTATTTATTTATAGACTAATTGATGTCTGTGTGTAAAGGTTTCCCTATCCAAGAGTGAAAGTAGATCCATTATCTCTCATTCTCACGCAGTAGATGCTCTGTTTAACAGTTTAACTGTGAACTGTTTGCTTGTGAAATGCTCAGTTTTTCCACTTACACTTACTTTGCGTCCTGTAAATAGCGAATGCGCTTATGGTGTGACGCAGCTGGTTCTTAAAGGGAATGGGAGATGAGACTCTGATTGGTTTATTCTCAAAACACACCTATAACTCATTAAGAAAATAAACTCAACCCTTTTAGACCATGCGCCTTGGCGCAAAGCAGATTTTCCCGTCCTTAAATTAGCAAAAATGCGTTCTGACACGCCCTGAAAGCGTTTGCGCCCTGCATTTTGCGCTCTGCGCATGGACCGTCAAAATAGAGCCCTGAATATGCAAATTTATCTCTAAATGAAATACTATTACAAAATAAATTGTTTAAAATGTGTAATAATTGCAATAAAAAAGTGAAAAGATGAACATTTCTTTAATATTCTGCCTAGTATTTACGTTTATTACATTTTTAAATAAGGATTTATCTTCAAATTGTAACGTATCGTAAAGAAAATGGATTACAAATTAATTAAATAAGACAAAGTATAATTGTGAAAGTGAAATTAGACAACTCTAAAAAGCGAAATAGTAAAGTAGGCTAATAAGTTGGCTGGATAAGTTGGCGGTTCATTCCACTGTGGTGACCCTTGATCATTAAGTGACTACGCTGAAAAGAAAATGAACGAATGAATGAATTTAAATGAATACTTTTAATGTGTATTTTGATTAAACGCTAAAATAGTAATTTAAGTTCAACCCTAATCCTATCTTTAATAATTCCACCAGGGGTGATTGAATTAGGGCAGTAGCATCATGATACAACAAACACATACAGAGACAGATCACTTACAAACAATATTAAAAACACAATCCAGCATGCATCATCAAAACTTCATGAATATAATGATACGACAAAAAATAGAAAAAATTAATAAATCAGCAGTGAAGCTGCTGTTTGCCCATTTTACCTCCCGCATGAGTTCACCCAACTTCATTTTGTAGTTCTGTATATTCATCCCTGTGCAAACTCTGAGAAAGCTCAAACATGTTCATGGAAAATATAGATATTATACTACAATACTACACTTTCAATAGGATAATAATTAATAAGTAACAATAATAATAACAAATAATTATGTTAAGCTACACATTAATATTCTGTTGTGTCCGCTAGCACTAATACATGAACACTTGATCATAATTGAGGAGCAAACACTGTTTACACACACATGCTGCACTGACACATATTGATAGTAAACATTTTAACTACCCATACTATCGCTTTACATTCACTCATTCATTTTCCTGTGGCTTAGTTTCTTTATTTATCACAGCGGAATGAACCGCCAACTATTCCAGCGTATGCTTTACACAGCGGATGGCCTTCCAGCTTTAACCCCAGTACTGGGAAACACCCATACACACTCATACACTATGACCAGTTTAGTGGATCACTTCCCCTATAGCGCATGTGTTTAGACTGTGAGGGAAACCGGAGCACACAGAGGAAACCCACGCCAACACGAGGAGAACATGCAAACTCCACACAGAAATGCCAACTGACCCAGCTGGGGCTCGAACCAGCAACCTTCTTGCTGTGAGGTGACAGTGCTGACCACTGATCTGCCATGCCACCCTAATTAAATTTCTATTTAGTGTGTGTGTGTGTGTGTGTGTGTGTGTGTGTGTGTGTGTGTGTGTGTGTGTGTGATGATTATTTGGCCCTCAAATATTGAACATGATCGCCGGTCTGAAGAGTCCAGCCACTGCGCGCAGACCTGTAATTAGCAATTAGCGGGTGGGTCCACGTTTAGCTAAGACTGAAGCCAAAGCCACAAAACCTCCTGCTGCTTATAACACACACACACACACACACACACACACACACACACACATACACACTACTCAAACACTAAAGGACAGGCTAACATCAAAGCTAACATTACCCAAATGCTACATCCACACGAGCGACTCTCTCTCTCTTGTTCTCTCTCGTTGTCTCTCTCTCGTTCTCTCTCTCTCTCTCTCGTTGTTTCTCTCTCTCTCTCTCTCTCTCTCGTTCTCTCTCTCTCTCTCTCGTTCTCTCTCTCTCTCTCTCTCTCACGTTCTTTCTCTCATTATTATTTTTAGTCAGTGTGTTGACAGAGAACCAACACAAACACTGCGGCACTGAGACTTTCAGAGCTGTGGAAGTGGAGAAAATCACACACACACACACACACACACACTGAGAGACCATCTCTCACTGCCTGCCTGTGAGTGTGTGTGTGTGTGTGTGTGTGTGTGTGTGTGTGTGTGTGTGTGTGTGTGTGTGTGTGTGTGAATGAGTGTGAATGAGTGTGTATGGGTGGTTTCCCAGTCATAGGTTGCTGCTGGAAGGGCATCCGCTGTGTAAATCATGCTGGATACGTTGGTGGTTCATTCCACTGTGGTAACTTATGATGAATAAAGAGACTAAGCTCAGGGAAAGTGAATGAGTGTGTGTTTGTTTGTGTTTGTTAGGTTGTGTGTGTGTTTGTTGGAGTGTATGTGTGTTGTGTCTCTGTGTTGGATGTATCTGAGTGTATTTGATTGTGTGTGTGTGTGTGTGTGTGTTGTGAGTGAGCAAATGAGTGAAAGGGTGTGTTTGTATGTATGTCTGTACAAGTGTGTGTGTGTGTGTGTGTGTGTGTGTGTGTGTGTGTGTGTGGCGTATGTCTGTGTGTGTGTATGTTTGTTTGGGTGTGTGTGTGTGCAGTATGTTTGTTTGTGTGTCTGTGTGCATTATGTGTATGTTTGTGTGTGTGTGTGTTTACTGTGTGTGTATGGCATGTGTGTGTGTACAGTGTGTTTGTGTGAGTGTCTGTGTGCATTATGTGTATGTTTGTGTGTGTGTGTTTACTGTGTGTGTATGGCATGTGTGTGTGTGTGTACAGTGTTTTTGTGTGTGTGCAGTATGTTTGTTGTGTGTGTGTGTGTCTGTATGCAGTATGTGTATGTTTGGTGTGTGTGTGTGTGTGCGTGTGTTGTGTGTACATTATGTGTATGTTTGGTGTGTGTGCGTGTGTGTACAGTTTGTGTATGTTTGGGTATATATGTGTGTGTGTGTGCAGTATGTTTGTTTGTGTTGTGTGTCTGTGTGCAGTATGTGTATGTTTGTGTGTGTGTGTGTATGGCATGTGTGTGTACAGTGTGTTTGTGTGTGTGCAGTATGCTTGTGTGTGTGTGTGTCTGTGTGCAGTATGAGTGTGTTTGTGTGTGTGCAGTATGTTTGTGTTGTTTGTGTGTGTGTCTGTGTGCATATGTGTATGTTCGTTTGTGTGTGTGTGTTTACTGTGTGTGTATGGCATGTGTGTGTGTGTGTACAGTGTTTTTGTGTGTGTGCAGTATGTTTGTTGTGTGTGTGTGTGTCTGTATGCAGTATGTGTATGTTTGGTGTGTGTGTGTGTGTGCGTGTGTTGTGTGTACATTATGTGTATGTTTGGTGTGTGTGCGTGTGTGTACAGTTTGTGTATGTTTGGGTATATATGTGTGTGTGTGTGCAGTATGTTTGTTTGTGTTGTGTGTCTGTGTGCAGTATGTGTATGTTTGTGTGTGTGTGTGTGTGTATGGCATGTGTGTGTACAGTGTGTTTGTGTGTGTGCAGTATGCTTGTGTGTGTGTGTGTCTGTGTGCAGTATGAGTGTGTTTGTGTGTGTGCAGTATGTTTGTGTTGTTTGTGTGTGTGTCTGTGTGCATATGTGTATGTTCATTTGTGTGTGTGTGTTTACTGTGTGTGTATGGCATGTGTGTGTGTGTGTGTACAGTGTTTTTGTGTGTGTGCAGTATGTTTGTTGTGTGTGTGTGTGTCTGTGTGCAGTATGTGTATGTTTGGTGTGTGTGTGTGTGTGTGCGTGTGTTGTGTGTACATTATGTGTATGTTTGGTGTGTGTGCGTGTGTGTACAGTTTGTGTATGTTTGGGTATATATATGTGTGTGTGTGTGTGCAGTATGTTTGTTTGTGTTGTGTGTCTGTGTGCAGTATGTGTATGTTTGTGTGTGTATGGTATGTGTGTGTGTGTACAGTGTGTTTGTGTGTATGCAGTATGTTTGTGTTGTGTGTGTGTGTATGGCATGTGTGTGTACAGTGTGTTTGTGTGTGTGCAGTATGCTTGTGTGTGTGTGTGTCTGTGTGCAGTATGAGTATGTTTGTGTGTGTGTACAGTGTGTTTGTGTGTGTGCAGTATGTTTGTGTTGTTTGTGTGTGTGTCTGTGTGCATATGTGTATGTTCGTTTGTGTGTGTGTGTTTACTGTGTGTGTATGGCATGTGTGTGTGTGTGTGTACAGTGTTTTTGTGTGTGTGCAGTATGTTTGTTGTGTGTGTGTGTGTGTCTGTGTGCAGTATGTGTATGTTTGGTGTGTGTGTGTGTGTGTGCGTGTGTTGTGTGTACATTATGTGTATGTTTGGTGTGTGTGCGTGTGTGTACAGTTTGTGTATGTTTGGGTATATATATGTGTGTGTGTGTGCAGTATGTTTGTTTGTGTTGTGTGTCTGTGTGCAGTATGTTTGTTTGTGTGTGTATGGTATGTGTGTGTGTGTACAGTGTTTTTGTGTGTATGCAGTATGTTTGTGTTGTGTGTGTGTGTGTGTGTGTGTATGGCATGTGTGTGTACAGTGTGTTTGTGTGTGTGCAGTATGCTTGTGTGTGTGTGTCTGTGTGCAGTATGAGTATGTTTGTGTGTGTGTACAGTGTGTTTGTGTGTGTGCAGTATGTTTGTGTTGTGTGTGTGTGTCTGTGTGCACATGTGTATGTTTGTTTGTGTGTGTGTTTACTGTGTGTGTATGGCGTGTGTGTGTGTGTGTGTACAGTGTGTTTGTGTGTGTGCAGTATGTTTGTTGTGTGTGTGTGTCTGTGTGCAATATGTGTATGTTTGGTGTGTGCGTGTGTTGTGTGTACATTATGTGTATGTTTGGTGTGTGTGCGTGTGTGTACAGTTTGTGTATGTTTGGGTATATATTTATGTGTGTGTGTGCAGTATGTTTGTTTGTGTGTGTATGGTATGTGTGTGTGTGTACAGTGTGTTTGTGTGTATGCAGTATGTTTGTGTTGTGTGTGTGTGTGTGTGTGTGTATGGCATGTGTGTGTACAGTGTGTTTGTGTGTGTGCAGTATGCTTGTGTGTGTGTGTCTGTGTGCAGTATGAGTATGTTTGTGTGTGTGTGTACAGTGTGTTTGTGTGTGTGCAGTATGTTTGTGTTGTGTGTGTGTGTGTGTGTGTCTGTGTGCATATGTGTATGTTTGTTTGTGTGTGTGTGTTTACTGTGTGTGTATTGCATGTGTGTGTGTGTGTACAGTGTTTTTGTGTGTGTGCAGTATGTTTGTTGTGTGTGTGTCTGTCTGTGTGCAGTATGTGTATGTTTGGTGTGTGTGTGCGTGTGTTGTGTGTACATTATGTGTATGTTTGGTGTGTGCGTGTGTGTACAGTTTGTGTATGTTTGGGTATATATATATGTGTGTGTGTGTGTACAGTATGTGTATGTTTGGGTATATGTGTGTGTGTGTGTGTGCAGCAAGTGTACATTTGTTTGTGTGTGGTGTGTGTGTGTGTTTGTTTGTTGTGTGTGTGTGCAGTATGTTTGTTTGTGTTGTGTGTAAAATATCTTTGTTTCATTTATTACAGATCTGCAAACACACACACACACACACACACACACACACACACACACACACACACACACACACACACACAAACACACGTGTAGACATGCACTAGCACTTTTGCCCTCAGATCAGTGTGTGTGTTTATAGTTGTGTGTGTGCGTGTGTGTGTGCGTGTGTGTGTGTGTTGTTGGATTAGTAGCTAATGTAATCTTCCAATTCAGGCTAGTCTTAACATCAATGATCACTCACTGCTGACCAATTAACACACACACACACACACACACACACATAGTACAAGTCAGTAAAGTTTTATTAGGACATGACAGACAGGCAGACAGACCTGACTAATAATAATAGAGTAGATGACAGCAGTTTGTGTTGCGGCGTAACGGCGCCATCAAGAGGCGAATCACAGCTGGAGTACATAATGATGACAGTAGATACTATAATAATCAATATATCCTGTAACGACAGCAGATCTGATATAGATATTCACATTACAGTCAGAGAATCACAGCAGAGTGTCCCGCTTCAGCTCAGACTCCTCTCAGAAATCAGCTTTGGTCAGCAGCTGACAGCATGCAGGGGAGTTTGTGTCGCTGTGATCATTTCTAGAAGTAAAACCTCACACAAATTCACTTTATTTCAGTGTTTTCTAATAACTTTTACTGAAATCAATATTAAAGATGTTTTTTTTTTTACGTTATGCATGGACGATTCACTAAATGATGATGATTATTCAATAAATTTAAATCTTTTTATTTATTAAAAATGTGCCCATTTAACAGTTTTGAATCTATGACAAATCTTTTGTTTTGTTTTTAAACACTCTTTACGCGTTATTCATGCATTAAATCTTTTTGCATTTTACATTTCATCTTATTTTTGCTAATTTATGCGCATATTTTACAAACTATCAGCTTGAAATGTGCTCAATTTGCTTCCCCATTCCACACACATTTATTTTTATTTTAATTCTGTGACCTTTCTATTTTAAAGTTCTTAGTTTATTTCTTATAAAAACATTTCCTGGCAAATTTAATGAAACCTTTTGGCAGATTTACCAGCCTGAGTTGGAGTGCTTTGGCTTTGAACATGCCCACTCATGGCCTTCTGAAGCTAGTGAGCTGAGGAACACTTCTGGCCTGCTCTTAAGATTTGTGATGTTGTTCACTAGTGTTTCTGATAGTTGGATTAATACTAATACTACATTTCCATTACTGTTTATTATTTGGTGTGTTTGATTTGAGATTTACTTCCAAGTGTGCCTAAAGGCTGAGTGCCTCCTTTTATGTTGTAAGTCTTTTCAGCTGTTTATGGTGGAGAGAGGAAGCTCAGGGGAGTTTATGTTGTTGATTTTCGCATTAGGAAAGCTAGTCCTCAACTTATTTAGCTGCTTTCTGTTTGTTGTTTTAGGCTCTACTCACTCTGTTTGACTTCTAGTTTCTGTTAAAGCTCTTATATTTCTATTAAATAAATTCTAATGTTTATTTTCACTCTAGGGTTGAGGGTTGAAGTGTGTTCTCCTTCTTTATTTATTTAGTTCTAATTTAATATTATTTACCAAATTTTAGTGTTTTGTTGCATCTTTTAATCAAAACTCCTAGACTTATATAACGGTCGTGACAATATTCATGTTTCACTGATAGTCTGTCGGTTCCGCACTGTGTGCTTATTTTCCTGGAGATATTTCCTCCTCAAATTTATCATTACTAATTGTAACTTTTTGCGCATTAGTTACTTAAAATCTCGATTTGTTTGTACTATTTTGTGCATGTTTTACAAAATCAGTTTGAAATTGTGCCATTTAGTGTGAATTTCGTCATTTTTCTATGTGACCCTTTTTTAAAATCGTAATTTTTTACCACCGTATTTCACTGAAATTGTCACCACTTCCCATTCTTATTTTAGGGTGCTTACACATCTGTAGTTTGCTTCATTTGGTCCGGACTAAGGGTAATAAATGATACATTGTTGCATTTTCTGCCGTCTTTGCCGTCACCACACTGCTGGCTTTGGTCTGAACCAGTTGAAACAAACCAAATGCCGTCATCTGACAAAACCCACATCTCTCATTGGCCAGATGTTGTTGAGCATATTTCCTGAACTGCTTATTGATTGGTCAGAATTCACGTGCGGGAAAATGCCAATGAGATGCAAGTAAACAAAACCGGCAGACACAAAATCGTTTTTATTCTGGAGGGACGACTGCACTGACCGATTCTGCTTTAGACAAACTATACATTTGGAGAATGAAGCGCAGCTGGAAAACAGTGTTTAATGCATCGCTCGTCACTTCAGGAGGAGGCGTGAATTAATTTAGCTAAACTGCGACATGCTCATCTTGCGGAAATATTACCAACGATCCATCAGGTAATGTTTTCCCCTCTCTCTCTCTCTCTCTCTCTTTCTGTTGGTAAAGCGCTGTCAACAAATATTTTTCCTCCATATCCTATAAAGCACAGCGCATCCGCCTACGGCAGCTGAATTAGTCCAAAAGGCGCAGCACTTTTTAACGAACCGCTCCAGGGTTCGTTTGAAAGCGTACCGAGACCACCTCTTCAAGCAGGTCTCGGTACACTTATTTGGTCCGCTTTTGGTACGATTGCTGCATTCACACCTGCCCAAACGAACCGCACCAAAAGGGAAAACGAACTCTAGTGCGATTCAATCCAACTGAATAAGGCAGATGTGAAAGCACCCTTACTGATAATCTTTTAACCTTTCATTTAGATTTCAGATGAACAATTAACACTCTTTATTTACTCATTATTAATTACCAAGAGAGTTTTACATTTCAGGTTAGATTTTGAACAATTTACCTGAATATTTCACAAAACATACTTCACCTTTATTCACCCCCAGACTTCACTAAATATTGACCGCTTTATATCTTTATTTTATTTTACTGATTATATTTAAACCTTTTATGTGTTACTGTAATCTATTTTCATTTTTATGTTGCTCTTGATTTCCTTCCCAGAATCCCCCTGAAGGCTGTTTATTTGCCAGCATGATTAGCTCATTGGCTAATAGCGTTGCTGATGTCGTCGGGCGTGACGAACAGTCGAATCTTGAACAGGTAAATGCTCAGATGGCCGAAACGCTTCAGCTTCATCTCCAGAGCGATCTGGAAGTCCTGCGGCCGAGCGATGGGTTTTTGCAGCACCAGGACGCCACCGTGATCCAGCCGCTTAGCGGCAAAGAATCCATCCCGGTTCCCATCCACGATGGCCACCTCGATATCATCCCCGAGCGCAGTGTTGGACGGGCCCATGCGGAAGAGGTCAGTGGGGACGGGGATTTTGGCGGGAAATGTCAGCTGGTAGTAGGTGATGCGGACGGGTAACGCCATACACTCGTTAGACTCATTACAAGACAAGCGCTCGCAGCGGCTGCAGACGCACACAAGAAGACAAGAAAACACACACACATAACACACAGCGGTTACAAGGAGGCATGCATAGGGGGCGGGGTTTGATTTGTGGGGGGAGGAGCATTCATTGTGACATCACAGACAGACACGCCCACTCGTTTTCTCCATAAAGTCTTTGTGATGCATCTTATTTATTTGCAATCATTATTAAGTAAAATTGAGGGGGTGGGGTTTAATCAAGAGGGAGGAGCATTCATAGTGACGTCACAGAGTGACACGCCCACTAATTTTCTCTATAATAGGCTTAAAGAAATTTTAGTGATGTATGTCGCTTTTTGGAATCATTATGGAGAAATGTAAGGGGGTGTGGCCTGTGGGTGGAGTTTATTCAAGGAGGAGGAGCATTCACAGTGGCCTCACAGACATACACAATAATTGTTTCTATAAAGACACTTAGAACACTTAGAATGTAGGAATTTTTGGGGGTGGAACATTGTAAAAAAAAGTTAAGGGGTGTCGATTTGTGGGTGGGGTTTAATCAAGGGGGAGGAGCATTGACAATTACATCACAGACAGATACGCCCACTCATTTTCTTCATAAAGACACGAAATGTTTGTGATGCATCATTAATTTGAAATCATTATGGAGAAAATTGAGGGGGTGTGGCCTGTTGGGAGAGTTTAATCAAAGAGGAGGAGCATTCACAATGACATCACAGACAGAAACGCCCACTCATTTTCGTCATAAGGATGCAGAAACGAATTGTGATTTTCAAATTTTTTATTCATTATGGCGAAAATCAAGAGGGTGTGGCTTAATCGAGGAGGGGCATTCATGGTGACATCACAGACAGACACGCCCATTCATTTTCTCCATGAAGACGTTGGAACTAATTGTGGTTTAACAAAATAAGCTTAAAATCATTATGGAGAAAACCAAGGGGTGTGGCTTGTGAGTGTCATTTAATCAAGGGGGAGGAGCATTCATAGTGACATCACAGAGACACCCGCACTTATTTTCTCTATAATAAGCAAAGAAATATTAAGGAGTTATGTCATTTTTTGGGAATCATTATGGAGAAAATTGAGGGGGTGTGGGTTGTGGGTGGGGTTTATCAGTGAGGTGGAACATTCACAATGACATCACAGACAGACACGCCCACTCATTTTCTTCATAAGAAAGCAGAAACTAATTGTGGTTTATCAAAATAATTTTAAAATTATGGAGAAAACCACGGGTTGGGGATTGTGGGTGTGGTTTCATTAAAAGGGGAGAGCATTCATAATGCAAAAACAGACACGCCCACTCAATTTCTCCATAAAGATGCTGAAATTGTGTTTTATATAGTTTTAAAAAGTAGAAAATTGAGAGGGTGTGGTCTGTGGGTGTGTTTAATCGAGGAGGAGGAGTCACAGACACACCCATTTTCCCTAAAAAAGATCTAGGGGGTGGGGCATTCACAATGATATCACAAACAGACACGCCCACTTATTTTCTCTATAATGACACAGGAAATGTTTGTAATGTATCTAATCAGTTTAGGATCATTGGGGGTGTGGTTTGTGGGTGGGGTTTAATCAAGGGGGAGGAGCACTCATAGTGAAATCACAAACACACCCACTGATTTTCTTTATAATAAATAAAGAAATATTACAAATGCATGTCATTTCTTTGAATCATTATGGAGAAAATTAAAGGGGTGTGGTTTATCAGTTGGGGTGGAAAATTCACAATGACATCCCAGACAGACACGCCCACTCATTTTCTCCATAAGGATGCAGAAACTAATTGTGATTTATCAAAATAATTTTGAAATCATTATAGAGAAAACCATGGGGTGTGGTCTGTGGGTGTGGTTTAATCGAGGAGGAGGAGTCACAGACAGACACACCCATTTTCCCCCATAAA
>NC_133200.1:2122500-2235000 GCF_049306965.1 Danio rerio | reverse complement strand
GTGGGCAGCGCACACTCATCGATATCTGCAGGAAACAACACACGTCACTTCCTGTACCACACACACACACACACACACATCAGGTATCTGAAATCACTGAGTGCACTATTTGCTATTTGAGTGCACTCATTTCGAACAGTGTTGACCCCTTTACCCTTGGTACTTGCCTCTGGCCAGTACCAAGTACTTTGGTCCAGAGTTGCCATGTGTGTCTGTTGTCACCTCTAGAACTGACCTTCACAGGTGATGCCGTCAGCATCGCTCAGCTGGTAACCACGGCGACAGTAGCACTGGTACGAGCCGTAGACGTTCGCGCACTCCTGACTACAGGGGCTGCTCTCACATTCATTCACATCTAGAGGAGGACAGACAGTGAGTGAGAGAATAAATAGGTGAGTGAATGAGTGAATGACCGAATTAATGAATAAGTTAATAAATGAATGAATGAGTAAATAAGTGTGTGAATGAATTAATGAGAAAGAACGAATTGAGTGAAAAGGAGTGAGTGAATTAATAACAGTAAATGAATGAATAAAATAAAGTGAATGAATTAAAGTGAATTAATGACTGTGAATGGGCGAATGAACTAATGAAAGACTGAATGAATAAATTAATGAGGGAATAAATTAGTGAGTGAATAGATTGAGAGTGAATAAATGGGCAAATTGATTAATGAGTGAATGAGTGGGTGAATTAATTAATGAGAGAATGAATTGATGAACAAATTAATGAGTGAGTTAATTAATTTATGAATGAGTGAATAAATAAGTGTGTGAATTGAGTGAGATTCACCCTGTATGAATTAATGAGTGAGTGAATTAATTAATGAGTGAGTGAAAGAATGGATAAATATATTTAAAAGTGAATGAATTAATGAATATATGAGTGAATAAATGCACGTGTGAATTGAGTGAGATTCATCCATTCATACTCATTAATTCACTCTATGAATGAATGAATGTTTGAATGAATCAATGGGAGAGTAAAAGAATGGATGAATGTATTAAGGACTAAGTGAATGAATTAATGAATGAATGAGTGAATAAGTATATGAATTGAGGGACATTCGCCCATTCAGACTCATTAATTTAATGAGTGAGTGAATAAATTAATGAGTGAATGAATTAATAAGTGAGTGAGTGAAAGAATGGATGAATGTATTAATGATTGAGTGAATGAATTAATGAATGAATAAGTAAATAAATAAGTATGGGAATTAATTGAGTGAAATTCGCCCATTCACACAATTAATGAATGAGTGAATAAATTAATGAATGAATAAATAAGTGCGTGAATTGAGTGAGATTCGCCTATCCACACTCATTAATTTACTGTATGAGTTAATGAGTGAGTGAGTGAACTAATCATAGTGAAAGAATGGACAAATGTATTAATAAGTGAGTGAATTAATGAATGAGTGAATAAATAAGTGTATGAATTGACTGAGTAAATGAGTTATTGAGTGAGTGAATGAATGGGTGAATGACCTATTGAGTGAGTGAGTGAATGAATGGGTAAATTAATTGTGTAAATGAATTAATGAGTGAACGAATTGATGAGTGAATGAAAGATGAATGAGGAAGTGAATGAATTGATGAGTGAATGGAAAGTGAATGAATTAATGAGTGAACGAAGTGATGAGTAAATGAAAAGATGAATGATGAAGTGAATGAATTAATGAGTGAATGGAAAGTGAATGAATTAATGAGTGAACGAAGTGATGAGTGAATGAAAAGATGAATGAGGAAGTGAATAAATTAATGAGTGAATGAAAAGGTGAATGGAAAGTGAATGAATTAATGAGTGAACGAATTAATGAGTAAATGAAAGGGTGAATGAGGAAGTGAATGAATTAATGAGTGAATGAGAGGGTGAATGAGGAAGTTAATGAATTAATGAGTAAATGAAAGGGTGAATGAGGAAGTGAATGAATTAATGAGTGAGTGAGTAAGTGAATGAATTAATGAGTAAATGAAAGGGTGAATGAGGAAGTGAATGAATTAATGAGTGAATGAGTAAGTGAATGAATTAATGAGTAAATGAAAGGGTGAATGAGGAAGTGAATGAATTAATGAGTGAATGAAAAGGTGAATGGAAAGTGAATGAATTAATGAGTGAACGAATTAATGAGTAAATGAAAGGGTGAATGAGGAAGTGAATTAATTAATGAGTGAATGAGAGGGTGAATGAGGAAGTTAATGAATTAATGAGTAAATGAAAGGGTGAATGAGGAAGTGAATGAATTAATGAGTGAATGAGGAAGTGAATGAATTAATGAGTAAATGAAAGGGTGAATGAGGAAGTGAATGAATTAATGAGTGAATGAGTAAGTGAATGAATTAATGAGTAAATGAAAGGGTGAATGAGGAAGTGAATGAATTAATGAGTGAATGAGTAAGTAAATGAATTAATGAGTAAATGAAAGGGTGAATGAGGAAGTGAATGAATTAATGAGTGAATGAGTAAGTGAATGAATTAATGAGTGATTGAAAGGGTGAATGAGGGAGTGAATGAATTAATGAGTGAATGGAAGGGTGAATGAGGAAGTGTATGAATTAATGAGTGAGTGAATCATTCAGTATATGAATGCGGATGTTTTCTATACCGTCACAGTTTCTGCCGTCGTCCGCCAGCTTGAATCCAGCGGTGCAGCTGCACTTGTAGGACCCCAGGATGTTTTCACACTTGTGTGCACAGAGACGACCAGGATAATTCCTGCACTCGTTAATGTCTGATGAGCAAGAGAGAGACAGAAAACCATGAGAGTCAACAGGAGACCACTGCTGCATTACAGTCATGTTGGTGAAGTTGTTCAATAAAGGGGTAGTTCACCCTGAAATTACACTTCTGTCATCATTTTAGGACATATTGGTAACTTTTGACAATAAGGTTTTTTAGTATTACTTAATGTTAATTAATAAGTTTACTAACATAAACAAACAATGAGCAATACATTTATCACAGTATTTGTTCATGTTAGTTAATTTTAGCTAATGAATATAAAGTTGTTCATGTTAACTCACGCTGCAGAACTCGTGTTCACAAGCATTAATTTAAATGTTAATGCATTAGTAGATGTCGAACTATGATTAATATTTGCTGCACATTTATCATTTAAAGTGTGACCAACATATTTAAGTGTCTTTCTCCGATTGAATACTAACGAAGATATTTTGAAGAATGTTGAAAACCAGTAACCATTGACTTTAATAGTATTTGTTTTTACTACTATTGAAGTCAGTGGTTACAGGTTGAAGTGAATGAGTGAACGAGTCATCTATTACTACATTTTCATTCATTTACTCATTTATTCATTCCTCCATTCACTTATTCATATGCTAAATCGGTTTTAATCATTTATTTATTCACTCAATAATTCATTCATTCATTTCATTTACTCACTCATGCCTGTAACTATTGACTTCTTTGATGAGTAAATGGATGAATGAATGAATTAAGGAAGTAAATTAATGACTTATTCACTCATTTATTTTAACCTGTAACCATTGACATTTATAGTATGTGTTTTTCCTACTATGGAAGTCAATGGTTAAAGTAAATGAGTGAATGAGTCAATAATTTACTTATTCATTCATTCAGTCATTCATTCATTATTCGTTCATCAATTTACTCATTAATATTTATTCATTTACTTGATAATTTTTTATTTATTCATTTACTCGTTAGTTTATTTACTCATTCAGTTATTCACTTAATAAATCACCAATTCATTTTATTTATTTACTCATTCCTGTAACCATTGACTTCAATAGTATTTGTTTTTTTCTAAAATGGAAGTCAATGGTTACTGGTTAAAGTGAATGAGTCATTAAATTACTTTCTCATTCATTCATTCATTCATTCATTAACTCACTCATTTATTCATTCATCGATTCACCCATTAACATTCCTTCATATACTCATTCATTTATTAAATCATTCATTCATTCACTCATTGTTATTCCCTCAATAATTCCCCAATTCATTTTATTTACTCACTCATTTCTGTAACCATTGACTTCAATAGTATTTGTTTTTTCTAGAATGGAAGTCAATGGTTACTGGTTTAAGTGAATGAGACATTAATTTACTTTCTCATTCATTCATTAAATCACTTATTTATTCATTCATCCATTCACCTATAAACATTCCTTCATATACTCAATCATTTATTAAATCATTCATTCATTCACTCACTCATTCAGTTATTCCCTCAATAATTCACCAATTCACTTTATTTACTCACTCATTCCTGTAACCATTGACTTCAATAGCATTTGTTTATTCTGCTATGGAAGTCAATAGTTAAAGGTTAAATCTTGAAGTGAGCACATGAATTATTCCTGCACGCACTGATGTTTCAGACACTGCTAAGCTCTTATTTGTGACTGTGTTTAACACACCCTCGCAGGATCTGCTGATGCTGTTGAAGATGAAGCCGGTCCTGCACTCGCAGCGGTACGAGCCCACCAGATTAATACAGCCGTGTCCATCGCAGGAGTTATCAGGCCCTGCGCACTCGTCAATATCTGACAACAAAACCACAGGTCAGATCAAACCTCACCACCTCAGATGTACAGTATTTTACATCATCAGACTGTGTGTGTGTGTGTGTGTGTGTGTGTGTTTGCTCACCTACACAGCGAGTGCCCTCAGCGTTCAGATGGTATCCGCGTCCACAAGTGACCGAGTGTCTCTGACAGATGAATGAGCCGACGGTGTTGAAACACATCTGTCCCCCTGGACAGGGCCCGGTCACACTCACACACTCGTTTATATCTGTCACACAGCAGCACCAGTGTTAGAAACAGCATTGATACACTGCACACACATACTTGCCATGGAGCAAGAGTACCCAAACTTTCTCTTATGAAAAGCCAAAAACCAAACTTAAGGACGTGCTCACACTGTGCTATCCGAACCATGCACAGGCGCATTTCCCGGTTCGTTTGAGAAGTGTGAGTGCTCTGAATCGGGCTCAGGCGTGCTTCAGTTGGCCCGGTCGGAAGAGGTGTGCCAGAGCGCGGTTCACTTGGGGTTTGGTGCAGTACGCTTGTAGTGTGAAAGCGCTCCTGAGTCCAAAACTGAAGATGTGACGTGACTGATATGGATTTCTTAATCATTCTCACTGTTCAATGAACACAATCTGTCGTAGTTTATTAAAGACGCACACCCCACACTGCACGACAGCTGCACCTTCAGCACACCTCCTAATACCTGCAGCACCAGGACTTTATGATCATTTATGAGTGTTAAAAGTGGCTGATGTGTTCAGCAAAATATTTGACTGCGTGTCCCCGCATCCCAAACCTCGACGAGGATATAACTAGAGAAATGTCCACTGTGCTGAGTCGAGAGCGCTTCTCTTCTGTTAAACTGAACAGTTGCATTATTGATGACGTAAGCGTGCTCAGGTTTGGAATGCAAACGGCAGTGTGAGTGCAAGCCGTCCAGGTAGAGCGGAGGGCAGGGCAGTGGCATAGGCCCGTTGCATAGGCAGTATAGGCAAATGCTAAGGGCGCTGTATATCCAGGGGGGCGCCAGACATGAGCGCCGTTAAGTTTTCTATATTCATGACACATTCAGTGATGGATGGCAATAACTCAAAAACCTCTTACCCTAAAAAGATCTAGGGCCCTATCATACACCCGGCGCAGTGTGGCGCAAGGCGCGGCGCAATAGTCTTTTGGTAGTTTCAGCTTGGCGCAAGAGTGGTTTTGAGGCGTTGCGCTACGCTGTTTAAATAGCAAATGCATTAGCGCTCATTTGTGCGCTCATAGGCGTTCTGCTCTAAAAAGGGAGGCGTTCTGAGGCGCACAGCTGGCGCGTTGCTATTTTGAGAAACTATAATAGATTTTTCATTAGACCAAAACTAACCCGGTCTAAACTCCAGCGCAGAGTTGCACCTCGCTTACACACTGCTTAATACACACAAGAGAGCAATAGGCAAATATCTTTACATATGAAAAAAATTAATTTTAAGGATAGATATAGAATATAATAGGAATAGATATAGAATATAAATATAAAGAATTAAAATATTACAAAAATAATAATAAGAGTGTGTCTTATTACGTCTTACAGTGTGCTGCATTAATGCATGAGTAAGGCTTGGTTCAAACCAATCAGCGCGCTCTATTGTGCAACTTCATTAATATTCATTACTGTCACAGTGTTTAGACGACAGAGACGCCACGTTGTGTTGGCAAAACTAGCGTGAAGTGTTGCTTTTATAGTTTGCTGCAGTGAAGTTTTGTTTTCATTTTCTCTCAGTGAGAGCGCAGCTGGAGTCACGTGTGGATTAACAGTGTACGCGACGCTCGACAACAATAACTTGCGTGTCTAAGGAGGATTATTGTTTACCTGAGAGCTGTTCTCATCTGCAAACGCTGAGATCCGGATTCGCTTGTAGTCTCCTCTTAATAAAGACGCGACGCTAGTTGGTGTTGATTGTCCTGTCTCTACAGATTTGGTAAGTGAGCGACCAGCGCTCTTTGTTTATTCAGTTTGTTCGTATTGAACTAAGTTAACTATTGCACCGAGTGTAAACATGTTAGCACCACAACCAAACTTTAACCTCGTGTAGGATTTTCACCGCATTTAGTGACCGGAATAACACACGTGGCTTTCTGACACTACCTGCCGTGTGCATCTAAGTTTCCGGGAAATGCAGAGTTTTTTTTTTTCTCATTCGCCGTGCGGTATCAAACATTGCATGAAAAATACACGCTTAGAGCAGCTCCTCAAATTAAATATCTCGTTTGTCGGGAGGGGCACGAATGAAATTCCTGAATGAAAGAGCCAAACTGCAGTTAAAGTCCACCATTTAATAATTTGGCAAATAATTCGACTACAGATGTCCATGTAAACACAGTCACTTCGTCCCCTCTGTGTGTGTGTGTGTGTGTGTTTTGACTCTGAAAGTCAGCGCGCCAAATAGACACTCCCACACCAAGCCTCTTTTCTTCCTCCGACACTCCCCCCTAAACAAAGCTGGACACGCCCACTTTTCTGACTTTTTCCGAAGTAGAGGTGTGAATACACCCTGCTGAAACGAGGGGGTTTCATGGCCCTTTAAGGAACTATTATTATTGCGTCTGTAAGTATAACAGCGTCTGTTGTTGTTATATAGTGTGAGAGCCAATGTATCTATGGCGAGAGCGACCTCTAGAGGTGAAAATCACTGACACAAAGAACACGCTTCTGGAATGACTTTAGTTTTGTTTGTGATTGACTCACCGATGCAGCTGCCCAGAGCGTCCTGAATGAAGCCCGCGGCGCACTGCATTCTGGGACGGCAGCGGAAAGAGCCGGCGGTGTTCTGACACTCCATCTCAGCTGCGCAGTTATGAGTGCCCAGATCACACTCATCAATGTCTGAAAACACAAGTTATCAAGATTACACACTTGTTTTAGAGAGAATTTGGAATTTCGGACTGTAAGTGATCTTTTAGTTTCATGGAAAATAAAGTGTTTCTTCTGTTGCGCTTTATCAACTTGCGTCTGCAGATTTATATTAGCATACATGTTTTATTATAAGCTTTTTTTCTGATAATTGGTATTCTCCTGTTCTGAGACAAAACTCCAAAACCAAATTTAACACTAAACATCCAACGTAGGGCTGCACGATTAATCGTGTTATGATCACAATAAGGATATTTGTGGCCCACGATCAATAATTAAAGAGCCCATATTTTGGGTTTTTGAAAATGCTCTTCCATGTAGTGTGTAACACAGCTGTAAGTGAAGTGAAATATCCAGCTAAGGCTTAAATCTGTAAGAGTACAGTGTTTAAAACTGTTGATTCATCTATAAAAGAGTCGACTCATAGTGCTTCAAACGAGTCGCCTTGATAACGAGTCATTAAGTGTTTCAATATGATGTGACAACAAAAGCAGGTAGTTGCATGCGCAAACCCGGGAGATTTGAAACCTGCGGCCCCGCCCTCTGAAACAGAAAAAGCCACACACACACACACACACGCCGGTCAAATAAAGTCGCAATGTGCAGATGGATATTATTGAGTCTCTACCCAAAGATGAAACTTCAGCATTATAGCCCAGCCTTGAGCAGTTTGAGTGCTTCTGGAAACTACATGCTACAAAGAAGACTTTATCGGCCGTTTGTTAAAGGAAGGATCAGTAAAGAGTACTGATGGACTATGTCAGAACCTGGATCGTTTTTTTCCTCCATTTCTCGGTGTAAGTAACGTTACGTGTGATTAAAGTTGTTGCCTCGTTTACTCTAGCTTGCAAATGTATTTAGTAGTGCTGTCAATCGATTAAAAAAAATTAACTAATTAATCGCACCTTTTTTTTAAAAATTAATCGCGATTAATCGCATTTAAAATACTGAAACTTGTAATTTTGGCTATTTAAATGTAAAAATTAATGTAAACGCAAGACAAAAACTATTTAAATTCAAAATATTATTGTTTATTAGATTTTTTGTTTAACTTGTAACACAGATTTCTTCATGTAAACAACAAAGCCACAATAAACCATCAAGATCCTGGCTTGACAAAACAATCCTTTTCAAAACAATCAATGCCAATAAAGAAAACATTGATTTCCATGTTGGATTCTAAGTGGACTGCAAAAAAATGCCAAAATACAGGAATTGCAGATATGGAAAATGAAAAATTACATTAATAAACTATAGAATACAAACTGTTGCACTCATTGTAAAGTTTTATTGCTGTGAGTTGAGAACATTAACTATAGAGTAGAAACAATTTAGCTTAATCCTTCTTTACATTCATCCAGTTGCTAAGACTAGGAGTATCCCGCAAGTGCACAGAGACTCCCAAATGCCCGCAAATGAATGATAATTTCTTGCAAACCAGTCGTTAAATACATTGCACACCCCTCTCGCCCCTACTCAGATACGTCGCTCACTCCACCCCTGACACCCCTCAACGGGCCTGACAAATACACACACAACGCGCTGCAGACGTTTTGGCCCCAACGGCCTTCCATACTGGAGCGACTCCCCTCAGATTCAACACGCATGATCACGTTCATCAAATTTGCTTAAACTAAGCGTCCTAAAGTATTACTGTATTTCACAAGGATTCTGACACAACAACGCGAAGCATACGCTTTTGTTGCGTTTAATGAGGAAACACGCTAAACTTGGAGGGCTCATGCTGAAAGGCAGAGTAATGCCCTGTCTTTGACAGCTCGCGACTTCACCAGAGACGTTCTGAGTACATTTACATAAGACACCAATACTCCGATTTTAATATGATTAAGATTAAAGGAACCTTTCCTTAAAGGAACACCGAGTCACGAAATGCGGAGGATTTTCTTTCTGTTCGCCATGCGGTATCAACTTACAACAGAAAGTTATAAATAAAACACCCGAAATTGCATGAAACTCTGGATAACTTGTGATGCAACTAATTGTTTTATACTGAAACTTGCCTTCAGAAAGTGCTTCCTTGGTCTTATCCACATTTATTGCATGTTGAACACACGTCCACCACAACAGGAAGTAAAAAAAACCTGCAACTGCCTTAATTTCGTTAATTTTTTTTAACGCGTTAATTATTTAAAATTAATCGCATGCGTTAACGCGTTAATTTTGACAGTGCTAGTATTTAGTTGTGATTTGTTACTTGTAACCGCGTGTACTGTATCAGGTTAACTCGCTATATTCTCATATCACGTGCAAAGCCATGTTAAAAATGCGACGTGTGCCGCTTTGTTTACGGACCTCCGGGGAGGAGGGTTATGTGTGTATGTGTGCGGTGTCCTCCTCCTCTGAGGGGAGTGTGTGTGTGTGTGTGTGTGTGTGTGTGTGTGTGTGTGTGTGTGTGTGTGTGTGTGTGTGTGTGTGTGTGTGTGACCTTTGCACTTGTTGTTGTCTGTAAGCTCGTATCCGGTGCCGCAGCTGATCTCCCTCTGGCAGCGGTAAGAGCCCAGTGTGTTGATGCAGCGTTCACCCGTCACACAGTGATGAGGACCCAACAGACACTCATTGATATCTGACACACACACACACACAGTACACAATTGAACGCATCGAACAAATAAACTAAGCCTTTACAGAATCTATGATTCCATCCAAAGGTGCAAATTTACTTCATGCTCAAAATTCAATTCCAGATGTTTTGTATGTTACTATTCACACTAATTAATTCTCCCTCAAATTAAAATAGATCATAAAATGTTTGGTGAATATTGCACAGTTTCCATCCCATGTGTTCAATAGAGTAAACATCATCCCTTTCTGAAACTCTCACTATAACAATACGCAAGACTTAAGCATTCTGCCTTATTTTACATTAATAATGATTCAGTTTGCTGTGAATTATACATGTGTTGTATATCAATCTAGTATAATTAGTATAGTATAATCTAGTATAATCAAGTAAAATTAATGAAAAATACTTGATAAAAAAAAAAAAGTACCCACAATTTTGGGACGAGTCTTTCGGTAAGGATTTTATTTGCTAAATGTTTCCATTGTAGTTTAGATTTTATTTTTATTTTTTATTTTATTTTATTGCATCTTTTTCTTAACATTTTAACTAATACTCACAAAACACATTGAAACAACCCACAATGTCATTTTTTATACTAAAGAAGACAAAATAATATATATATATATATATATATATATATATATATATATATATATATATGTATATTCATAATTAATCAAATAATTAAAATAAATAGTAGTAACAATTTTTTATTACAAATTATTAAAAATTAATAATAATAATAATGACGATAAGTAAATAAAAAGATAAAATAATAATAAAATAAAAAATGTAGTTTACATGTGTATTTTTTGTGTATTTGTGCACATTTTTAGATTTTTTTATTAAATCATATCCTAAAATATGCATAAAAGAGAGTGATGTGAACCGACCTTCGCAGTGTTTTCCATCAGTTTTCAGCTTGAACCCGTCCAGACAGGAGCAGGTGCCGTTCAGACATCGCTGAGCACAACCTGCAGCTACACACACAGACACACACACACACACACACACACACACACACACATATTGAAAGACTGTGTGTGTTGATAGTGTTAAGGCTGATTTATTCTTCTGCGTCAAACGCACGCGTATGCTACGGCCATGACGCATAGCCCTATGCTGTGGCCATCAGCGTCGCTGACGTGCACCTCTCAAAAATTGTAACTACAATTGTAACGACGCGTAGCACAAGCTCTGTGATTGGTCGGCTTGGTATCGCTGGCGAGTCTGGGCGGGACCGAGAACCGCGCAAATGGTGCAAGCCTGATGGAGCGATTGTTCACAAGTGTGGAGTCCTGTGAAGGAGCTCCGGATGGAAAGTTTTGTTTTGTGTTTACCTCATAGTTAAAGATGTCCGCCGGTTCCTGCCTCAAAATGAGCGAGTTTGAGCCACTTGTACATCCCGGAAGTGTTCAGGAAAACAAAACAGCAGCGAAGAAACTCGACACAGAGGAACATTTACACCTCACTGCCCACAAGCATTTCAGAAGTGTTAATGCAGACCAACAGAGACAGCAGCAGAAGTATAAATGCACAGCTACGCGCGTTGCCTGCGCCGATGGTTACGCCGGTCACTTGACGCAGAAGTATAAACCAGGCTTTATCCAGCGCATCAGCAGCTTCAGTTACCTTTGCACTGATCCTCTGTGTTTTGTGCATCGCCCTTTGAAGGCTGGACTCCTGTAATCGTTACACACACAATTAATACAAAGAAATACTCCCTTCATACGTCTAATAATAAAAATAAGTCTCTTTAATAAACATAATAATAAATCTCCTAATGCTTTCATTTAGAATCGAATGTGAAATGTTTGCACTCTACTTTAAAAATTGAAATAAAAGATACTTAAAACCAAAAATCTTTAATTAATTAATGCATTAAAGTCCACATAAAGCAGAAATTGCTGGAGTTTCTGTTTCAGTGTGATGACCTGTTTCAAACTGATATAGAATACTGAACAGGGGGTGTGTTTTTTTTTAACCCCGCCTCTCATCTTTCTCTCGCACCAAAGTAACAGTTGGAGGGGCGTGGCTAGGCATATTTTGCCCAATCAGAGTCACCAGAGAAAGTTTCAGAGTGGATGCAGATTTTGATTCAAGATTATCAAAACATGCATGCAATAAGTGTTCAACTTTCAAAATAAGCACGGCAAATTCAGATCCCTTGCAGATTTGTACAGATGTGGAGATGTCAGTATATGAGCACTAGAGGGCAGTGGAGCATCTTTAACTCCTCAACTGGAGACTGAAGTTAATAGACTTAATCACTGAATGCAGGGAGACTGACTCACTGTGTTCACATTGACACAGCGCTGAATCAGTTTTATGTGTGTGTGTGTGTCACAGTGTCTGTTCATGTGTATGTATTTGTGTCTTCCTTTTTGTGTGTGTGTGTGTGTGCGCCTGTGTATTTGTATCTTCCTCCGTGTGTATTTGTGTATGTGTGTCTGAGCGTGTGTGTATGCATGAGTCTGACCGTGTGCTGGTTGTTTGTCCACACAGCAGGATCTGGACACCTGCCCGCACTGATAGACCACCGGCAGACTGAGCTCACAGGAGAGACCCTGATCCTGCAGCGCTCGACCCAGCAGACAGCACTCACAGCACATCTGACCCAACAAAAACAACACAACACAGGTGAAACGCACACTAATTACCCTAATTAACCCTTTAAATGTCACTTTAAGCTGTTTTGAAGAATATCAAGTCTAATATTATTTACTGTCATCATGACAAGGAGAAAATCAATCAGTTGTTAGAGATGAGTTATTAACACTATTATGATTAGAAATGTGTTGAAGAAATCTGCTCTCAGTTAAACAGAAATTGGGGGGTAAATTGAATATTTTAAATGCATGAACACTTGACACTGTAGGACTGAAGTGTGCAAGTGCTTCAGAGATTTAGAGAGTTGAAACTCGTCTACAGATCATCTGATACTGGTCTTGATAAATGATTCTCAGCGGATTGAGATGAAGTGATATATAAAGTGAAGAAACACACTCAGGTGAGCATTAAACACTGGATTCAGTGTGTGTAACAGGAACAGACGAGTTGGCTCCTGCTCAGCGTAAACTCTGTGTTTATTTTGATGTTCAGAAGAGCTGCAGATTTATCATCTTCCTGTGAGCGAGCAGACGTGTGCAGACACGAGCACACAGAACTGTACAGCATCCTTTGAGTCAACTTAAACATTTTTTAATATGGAAATCTATGCATAAAACAAAGACATTTATTTTACAGTGCCATTTTGATTTATAAATGTATTTTAACTATATTAATATTTAAAAACACATGTATTTATTAACAATTATATACATTTACCACAGTATTTGTGTGCCATATGCAATTTATGTATATTATTTTGGGCGAGGCAGTGGTAGTGCTGGTGCCTCACAGCAAGAAGGTCGATGGTTCGAACCTCGGCTCAGTTGACGTTTCTATGTGGAGTTTGCATGTTCTCCCTGCATTCTCGTGGGTTTCCTCCAGGTGCTCCGGTTTCCCCCACAGTCCAAAGAAATGCAGTACAGGTGAATTGGGTAGGCTAAATTGTCCGTAGTTTATGAGTGTGTGTGTGGATGTTTCCCAGAGATGGGTTGCAGCTGGAAGGGCATCCGCTGCGTAAAAACTTGCTGGATAAGTTGACGATTCATTCCGCTGTGGCGACCCTGGATTAATAAAGGGACTAAGCCGACAAGAAAATGAATGTATATTATTTTTCAATATTTATCAAGGATCGCCACAGCGTAATGAACCACCAACTATTCCAGCATATGTTTTACACAGTGGATGCCCTTCCAGCTGCAACCCAGTACTGGGAAACACCCATAGACTTTCATGCACACACACTCATACACTACGGCTAATTTAGTTAATCAATTCCCATATAGCGCATGTGTTTGGACTGTGAAGAAAACCGGAGCACCCAGAGGAAACCCACACTAGCGTGGGGAGAACATGCCAACTCCACACAGAAACGCCAACTGACCCAGTCGGAACTCGTATAAGTGACTTTCTTGCTGTGAGGCGACAGTGCTAACCACTGTGCCCCCCTCTTTTTAGAATATTTCAGTGTTAATGCACTACTTACACTATTTCTACTACATAATAGTGTAAAATAGTGCATAAGTATGCCACTTGGGACAAACCTACAGCATTTAGTGGGCGTATATCTGAATAAAAGTGTTTTGAATATTTTAGAAAAAAGGGGCGGGGCTTTATCAAACCATACTTGATATAAACCAAACACTATTGGATAAGGATAAAGGCTATGTATTTTGAAATATGACTAATATTTAAAGTACAATAATAAAGTAATAATTAGCACGGCACGGTGGCTCAGTAGTTAGCACTGTGGCCTCACAGCAAGAAGGTGGTAGGTTCGAGTCCTGGCTTGGTTTAGTTGACGTTTCTGTGTGGATCTCCGGATTTTTGCTGTGAGGTGACAGTGCTAACCACTGAGCCATCGTGCAGCCAATTTTTCAATACATTTTAGGTATTTATTGCAGTATTATGCCAAAATAAATGTTAATATCTGCAATATAATTTATTATGAAATGTAAATGCGATGTAAATGTTTTTTTTTCTCTGCAGACGTTTTATTTTGTCTTCAAACATTATAAAATTTTACAATTTTAATTTTTTTTAATTCAACAGTTAAAATAAATAC
Source organism: Danio rerio (assembly GCF_049306965.1). Classification (NCBI taxonomy): domain Eukaryota; kingdom Metazoa; phylum Chordata; class Actinopteri; order Cypriniformes; family Danionidae; genus Danio; species Danio rerio. Next base: position 2,220,340 of record NC_133200.1, on the reverse strand, counting down.
AATTACACCTCAACCCATTAAATATATTAAAATAAATTTTTTATTTTTTCTTTGACCCAATCATAAGCCATGCACTCATCATATGCGACATTAAAAGGCACCTAGGTTACCCCTTTTTTTCAGATTTAATATAAGTCTTTTGCGTCTCTAGAATGTGTATATAAAGTTTTAGCTCAAAATACCCATCAGATTTTTCATGATACCTTTTACAAGATGCTGTTTCATACTGATTTCCAGCAGGGGGTGGTTTTGTCGTACTGCGCCTTTAAGGCGAGTTTTGCCCGCCTACTGTTTCTATGTGTCTTCCCAGACAGACAGAGCGCGCTTAGCTTAGCACTGTTTTTGCACTCAGATGCGACAGGATACAGGCTAACCTCCAGTGCTGTGTGGATATCTGTTATGCTAATGTACAAAATAAACCTGATTTAACTTCCACAAACCGGGATTGAAGCATCTTCCTTCATAATTGTTCTGACACGCGGCTGTGCTGATGAAGTAAAGCTGAAGTAAAACGCTGTAATTAATTACACACATACTCTGTTTTAAAACACTTTAAACATGTGAAACTTACTCTTAATCACATTTGATGATGATTGCTGATCCTAGCGAACAGAACAGACTTTCATTCCCGGTTGCTTTGCGTATGTCTGCCTGGTCTTGTTGACATATACACGCGACTACCGGAACATGTTAATGCACACAGCTGTCAATCAACTCCTACGTAAAGTTGCGGTCGGTCTGAAAACCGCTCTAATTGGTCCACCGTTTTTATGTTGTTAAATTAAAAAAAGGACTGGGTGTGTTTATATCAACCCAATATGATGGTCTATACCAGGGGTGTCAAACTCGCGGCCCGCGGGCCATTTGCGGCCCTCAGTGCAATATTTTGTGGCCCGCGCCGACCGCTGTACACTGACAGAATCAGCGGAGCGGGGAGAGAGAGCGCTCCCCGCTCCGCTGATTCTATCCGTACACAGCGGTCACTGGCATTCCCCGCCCGCCGTGTAAACAAAGGAGCGGGGATGCCGGTGACGTCACCACGCACCCCGCCCCTTTGTTAGACGCTGTGACGGGCGGGAAGAACCAAGGTAAGCTGTTCCCGCCCCTGCCTGCCACTTAGCTACAGCCTGCATTATATATATTATAGGTAGATACAGACTGGCACAGACTGATGTGACTGGAGTGGGGTGGGGGTGTTTTATTTATACATATACGCCTTTTTTTTAGGTGAGGGAATGGAAGTTTTGAGTGTGTGAGAAGTGTGTGAGAAGTTATTCTCCACCTTGAACTTCAATAAGTCAAAGTACAGGTCTAGACTTAATGATGATCATCTTCAAGCCATACTGAGGGTCTCAACTGCTTCCGCTCTAAAGCCAAATGTGGTTCAGATTTGTGAGAAGAAGCGCTGTCAAGTCTCTGGCAGCAAGGAGTAGGCAAAAGATGCCATGTTCAGAAGAACTGTTCATAATCTTCACTCAATGTTCTATTGATGTTCAGGACACTTCATGTTCAGAAGAAATAATTAAAACTGTTAATAATCACATTTGAGGACTTTTTTTTTTGTGAAATCCCTTATGCGGCCCAGCCTCACCCAGACTTTGCCTCCTGCGGCCCCCAGGTAAATTGAGTTTGAGACCCCTGGTCTATACACTATATATACACACATGTTTGTCCAAATAGCTTGATAAGTAGATTTTTCACCATAGGTGCCCTTTAAGTGAAGTTTATTTATAACCTAACGTCGAGAGGATCATGTGCTTATGATTGCTTGCGGCTGGTCCCGCATTATTCCATTTATTATACACCAATCAGACGATTCCTAAGCCACTATAAATACCCTAAAGTTCCATATAACAGCTATGTTCATTTTGAAGAATCCCCCCTTCGACCCCTACTCCTCCTCCTTTCCTAGATGGGTGGCACGGTGGCCCAGTGGTTAGCACTGTTGCCTCACAGCAAGAACGTTACTGCTTCTAGTCCTTACCAAGCCAGCTGACGTTTCTGTGCGTTTACACGTTCTCCTCGTGCTCACGTGGGTTTCCCCCGGGTTCCCCGGTTTCCTCCCACCGTCCAAAAACATGCAGCTTAAATTAACTGACTAATCCAAATGAGCACTATAGACATGCTCCTAGTAAGTAGTTATATCTAAGAGCGATCGCTATTTGCTCATTAGCTACTACAGCAGGGGAGTTCTCCAGATCTACCTGAGCTCAAACTCCCCTCTCGCCTTGCAAACGGGAGGGAGCCACAGGCTCGAGGACCTTATGAGCTCCGGGCTCTCTTCCGGGACAGCATGCCAAACAAGCTTTATAATCAGTCATCAGCTAAGTGTGAACTCTTGAATGTGTTTGTGCAGAGAATAAGTGTGTTACTCAAACACACCTTTGTGGTTTTGGTTTCACAGGTGCTGCTGCCGGACAGAAGAGCGTCGCAGCTGCTCTGATCTTTGGCCATGTTGATGCCGCTGGTGCAGATGCTGTCCTCTAGAACCGCTGAGCAACACTGCTCCTGAACCACCCTGAACACACACACACACACACACACACACACACACACACACACACACACACACACACACACACACACAAACAAACACACACACACACATACACACAGTGTTAAAAAGCAAAAAAAACTACTCATTGTGTCCTTTAATACAGCCTCACTTCATTAATCAAACACGCTATAAATGTTTACATGTCATCTGGATTACGTAATCAGTGCATGTAAACTAATAAACAATAACAATAAACTAAAATATGGTATACAGCGACTTCAAATCTTTAAAAGCAAGCATCTCAAAGCAGTTTACACATTCATTTGTCAATGCCTAGACATAGAAATCGCATTAAAGCTACCAAACAAAAGTAGGTTCTATAATATTCAGACTGTTATGCTTAAATTATTATATATGATGTCCACAGTAAAAGTAAATTAGCGATTGTGTATATGGAATGAATTTTCTTTTTTAATAAATAAAATGTAGATACTTTCTATTTTTGTTATATATTTTGTTTTCCAGGGTGGACAAGGTGGCTCAGTGGTTAGCACTGTTACCTCACAGCAAGAAGGTTGCTGGTTCGAGTCCTGGCTGGGTCACTTGACGTTTCTGTGTGGAGTTTGCATGTGTAGGTGCTCCGGTTTTCCCCAGTCCAAACTCATGCGCTATAGGGCTATTGATTAACTAAATTGGCCTTATTGTATGAGTGTGTGTGTGTGTGTGTGTGTGTGTGTGTGTGTGTGTGTGTGTGTGTGTGTGTGTGTGTGTGTGTGTGTGAATGAGTGTGTATGGGTGTTTCCCAGTACTGGGTTGCAGCTGGAAGGACATCCGCTGTGTAAAACATCTGCTGGAATAGTTGGTGGTTCGTTCAGTTGTGGCACCCCTGATAAATAAAGGGACTAAGCCGAAGATAAATGAATGAATGAATTTTATTTCTAAAGTTTTAGATGTTGTAGACGTAGACTTTTATATTATTATTTATATATATATTTATTATTTATGAATTATTATTTTATTTCACTTATTTTAAATGAAAAATTTAATATTTGTACGTTTTAATTCACAGTTTTTAGATAATTGCTAGCTTTTCATCAACTCGGGCATTAATTCATGTTATTAATAAAACTGAATGTGAAAAAAATATGTTTTCTTTTGATATGATTCAAAAATATTTTCTCTTTTTATATAGATTTATACAGAATATTGTAGATATAGACTTCCATGTAGCATACTATTATTAATATTTCAATTGAAATTTACCCCTTTTTAAGATTAAGATGAGTCTTTTGAGTTTCAGCTCAAAACACCCATCAGATTATTTATTAGACCTTTCAGAATAATTGATGATGCAACTAAATATGCTGTAATGTCATTTGTCTTGTCATCTCAGACTAAACATCTCCTGATTTCCAAGGAAAGACTTTAATTTTCAGATTGTGAAAGACCACAGATCTCCTTTTAATTCCCTTGTATGAAATGAACTCTTCTTCCTGCGCATGTAAAACCACAGACGTCAGAAATGTGCTGTTTGTTTGACCACAGGCGTTTTTACGGTAAGACGATCAGTGTTTGTGTCTCTCACTCTTGCTTCACCCTCTTTCACAATCCGCACATCCATCCTTTTAAAGCACGATTTCTCCCTTTCGCTTTTCTGGACTTGTTTTTCCCCTGAAATAATCTGCAGACTTCCTGTTATTCGTGTCACTCTCTCTCTCTCCCTTGTCTGCGTCTGAATAAAGTTTCACCTCAGTGGAATTTGCTGGATTTAGACATTTTCCCGTTTTTTTGCAAGTCCCCCCAAACCACAAAGATCCAAACCATCGCCGCTATCAACGTTCTCAATTAACCCCTTAACTGTTCGAACCTAAAAATGACGTTCAACTACAATAATTGCGCATTTTCAGTACCTGAGATGCATAGATTTAAACTTGATCCTAAAAAAGACACTTGTCAGATTGTAGCTGAGGTGAAATAATGTTAAAAAGTTTAATAAAAGTTTGATGGCGCCCTCTTGTGTCTGAATATAGTGCAGGTAAGTGTATAGTGCATTCGTTTACTGTCAGCTTTGCATTTTGACTGTTTGCCTCAATCTTGTGTCTGAATAATGAGCAGGTTAGTGTATACTCCATTCAGCCTGTTTAGTTTCTGTCAGCTTTACATTTTTGACTATTTGGCGCCATCTAGAATCTGAATAATGCACAGGTTAGTGTTTGCTCCATTCAGCTGTTTTTATTTGTGTTATTGACTATTTGGCACCATCTAGTGTCTGAATAATGCGCAGGTTAGTGTATGCTCCATCAGCTGTTTTCATATCTGTCAGCTTTGCGTTTTGACTGCTTAATGCCATCTTCTGTCTGAATAATGCACAGGTTAGTGTATACTCCATTCAGCTTGTTTAGTATCTGTCAGCTTTACGTTTTTGACTATTTGGCGCCATCTAGTGTCTGAATAATGAGCAGGTTAGTGTATACTCCATTCAGCCTGTTTAGTTTCTGTCAGCTTTATGTTTTTTACTATTTGGCGCCATCTAGTGTCTGAATAATGCACTGGTTAGTTTATGCTCCATCAGTTGTTTTCATTTCTGTCAGCTTTGTGTTTTTGACAGTTTGGCGCCATCTTGTGTCTGAATGATGCGCAGGTTAGTGTATACTCCATAAAACCTGTTTATTTTCTGTCAGTTTTACGTTTTTGCCTATTTGGCGCCATCTAGAGTCTGAATAATGCGCAGGTTAGTGTATACTCCATCAGCTGTTTTCGTTTCTGTCAGCTTTGCATTTTTGACTATTTCGCTCCATCTTGTGATTGAATAATGCAAAGGTTAGTGTATGCTCCATTAGCTGTTTTCGTTTCTGTCAGCTTTGCACTTTGACTGTTTTGTGCTTTCTTGCGTCTAAATATTGCACAGGTTAGTTTATAAGCCATACAGCCTGTTTAGTTTCTATCAGGTTTGCGTTTTTGCCTATCTAGTGACTGAATAATGCACAGGTTAGAGTATACTCCACTCAGCCGGGTTTTGTTTTTGTCAGTTTTGCACTTTTGATTGTTTGTCTCCATCTTGTGTCTAAATGATGCACAGGTTAGTGTATACTCCATTCAACTGTTTTTATTTCTGTCAGCATTGTATTTTTGACGGGCGCTATCTTTTGACTGAATAATGTGCAGGCTAGTGTGTATTTTGGACTGTTTGGCACAATCTAATGTCTGAATAATGAGCAGGTTAGTGTATACTCCCTTCAGCCATTTTTGTTTCTGTCAGGTTTGCATTTAATTAAAGAATTAATAAACTATTAAGGCTTAGAACAATGTTTTGTCTCTAATTGTTATGTTTTGTGGCAAGTATCCATGTAATAAGTGGTATAAAGTACATCCAGGATGTTTGTTTTCGCAGAACAAACCCTCAGTCTTATAAAACCTTCACATTGCGAGGCCGATAAACCTGTCAGGTTTTATTCTGTGATAACAACCTTCTGGATGCACTTTATCCCTTACTGATTTATTTTTGGGTATCGCTTTAATGGGAATGTTGGAGCTCTGAACAGACCTGCAGGTTGTAGATTCAGAGATGAGTGGCAGACTGCTGCAGTCCTGAGACTCCAGGCCTCGCTTTTTACCATCCTCACAGCAGTTGTCCAGCGAGATCGTCTCTGTGGTCTCTGGAAAAATGAAAATAAAAAAGAGAGATTAAGCAAAACACATCCCAATGCCAACCATCAAGGACAACACATACACTTAATACACAAACACACTTAACTGAACATGTACACAATAAATAATGCGCAGGTTAGTGTATACTCCATTCAGCCCATTTGGTTTTTGTCAGCTGTACGTTTTTGACTATTTGGCGCCATCTAGTGAATAATGGGCAGGTTAGAGTATACTCCATTGAGCCGGGTTTTGTTTTTGTCAGTTTTGCACTTATAACAGTTTGGTGCCATCTTGTGTCTGAATAATGCTCAGGTTAGTGTATACTCCATTCAGCCTGTTTAGTTTTTGTCAGCTTTGCGTTTTTGACTTACGTTTTTACACATAGACATCACCTACATACTATATACCTGCAGGTTATATATATATATATATATATATATATATATATATATATATATATATATAGGGTTGTAACAATATACCGGTATGACGGTTTACCACGATTTGAACGTGCACGATTATCATACCATGAACAATTGCATATCAACGGTTTTAACCCTTAAAGACCGAGACAGCCGCCCGCGGCTAAAAATAAGTATTGCTCTTAAATGTTTAATAACTTTTGATCCGCTGATCCGATTCATACAATTCAAAGATTGGCATAAAGAAGAGAGTCTCAGCTTTCCAGTGCTGTATCACATAACATTCGCGGACTTTCAGAGGCTCCGGAATCAGTGTGGTTACGTCATCAACATTTGACACCGCTGATTTGACAAAGAAACGCTCGTCACTGTGTCTCCGGACAAATCAGACATGATACATTGATGCATTGTCCCTCCTCCATGCCCAGATTGGTTCAAACTCGCTATATCACAACCAATAAGCATAGGTTTCACTTTTGTTTGTGGACCAAGCTTTTTGAACAACACGGAATGAGAGATAGGCATACATTTATGCGCGGCTAAATAAAACGCAAAAAAAAAAAGTTTTGCATGAAATAATTCTCATACTAAGTACTTTTGCATGCACAGCAGCACAGAAACATGACAAAACAGTGACACAGCAAAGACGAACTGCTGATCTTGCTGTTTTCAAAAGACGCAAATGAAGATGCAGCTGTTTGTCTGCATTGCAGACAACCATTTCCAAATCCATATCCATAGACAACCATATCCATGCTGGCACATAAAACCTAAGGATGTTCCATATTGAATCTTGTTTCGTTATGTAACTATTTATAGTATAGTAAATATTTATATCTATTTTTTACTGAGGATTTGCACCATGTTTATTTGGACTTTATTTGGACTGACACATTATTTATTATTTTCTTATTTTTATTTGTTCATTGTAAGTGGTGTTGTTTATAGTAACTGAAAATATATTATTTGGAAAAAGTCAAATTTGCTTCACTGTTCTATTATTTTGTAACATTTGTAACATACCGTATACCGCAAAACCGTCAAACCGTGGTATTGTTTTAGACGATTATCATACCGTGAAAAAGTCATACCGTTACAACCCTATATATATATATATATATATATATATATATATATATATATATATATATATATATATATATATATATAATAACTTTATCTGTTAAAAGCTATTCCAACTACAATTGCAGAACCAAATCTGCTGCAACTTGCCCTGCCTGATGGATTCCTGCTTTATAATATATTTGCGATCTTACTCTCCATCTCTGGCAGCGTCTAAGGCCTGTGGTTCAGATATGAGTGCTAGATCTGGCACTATGACTTGCAAATGATGTAAGAGGAGAAACAAGAGAACAAACTGCAAATTGTAGTTGCAGCCAAATGAAGAATGTTGATTGAATCAGGAATGTTTGCCAGTCATAAATTACTTTTCATGTTTATTAGTCTATGGCAAGGTGGCTCAGTGGTTTGCACTATGGCCTCACAGCAAGAAGGTCGCTGATTCGAGTCCTGGCTGGGTCTGTTGGCATTTCTGTTTACATGTTTTCCCCATGTTGGCCTGGGTTTCCTCCAGGTGCTCCAGTTTCCTCCACAGTCCAAACGCATGCACTATAGGGGAATTGATGAACTAAATTGGCCGCAGAGTATAAGTGTGTTAGTGAATGTGAGAGTGTATGGGTGTTTCCCAGTACTTGGTTGCAGCTGGAAAGGCATTCGCTGTGTAAAACATATGCTGGAATAGTTAGCGGTTCATTCCACTGTGGCGACCCCTGATAAATAAGGTACTAAGCCAGAAATGCAGTCTCCTTTAAATAGACATCATTTGTTATTTTACTTTCCCAACCTAACAAGTTGTGTTTAACTGTAAGGAGAGGGATGTTAAAAAGTCAGCACAGACTCTGGATCAGATGCTGGTTTGACCTTTGACCCATTAGGGCTGGACAGCACATGGAAAAGCCCTTTAAAAATGTTACTAGCCGAACCCTGCGGCTAATAATGAAGACTCTTCCTGAACACTCAGTGGGAGAGCAAATCCTGAAGATGTGTGGTTTTTACATAATTAGGAAGAAGACGCACTGTTTGCAAATGCTTCTATCAGCTTATTTCTAACAAGCCAATCAGGGCGTCCAAAATGAATATCCATGAGCTCAGCTGATTTGAAATATGAATGATATTTCAACAATTAATTGATTTGAAATATTTATAATATGATGTTTGCAAAAATTTCTATTAGCCGATTTCTAACTATCCAACCAGGGCATCAAAAATTAGTATTAATGAGCTCAGCCTACTTTAAAATTGTTCAAATTTGAAAAACAATTCATGATTTCAGCTCATTTTAAATATTTACTACATTTCAAATCAAATTTTAAACACTTATTAAATATGTATTATATTTATAATATGATGTTTACAAATATTTTTATTAGCCAATTTCTAACTATCCAATCAGGGCATCACAAAATAATATTAATGTTCTCAGTTTATTTAAAATATATATTATATAAAATATATTAATTATTTAAAAAAATTTAATATTTGCTATATTTAAAAATTTTATGTATTATATTTCTAATCAAATTTCAAGTATTTATTAACTATTTATCATATTTATAATATTATGTAAATATTTCTATTCTCCAATTTTTAACTAACCAATCAGGGCATCAAAAAAACTTCATGATTAATTTGAAATATTAATTATATTTAAAATGTATGAGCTCAAGTTCTATTGTGTATTGCTTGAAACTTTATGGTAATACATTCTCAATATTTAGATGTGTGCAATATTACTCATATTAGCTCCGCTGATTTTTAAATATCTATAATATTTATAATATGATGGTTGCAAAAATTTCTATTAGCCGATTTCTAACTATCCAACCAGGGCATCAAAAATTTTATATTAATGAGCTCAGCGTATTTTAAATATTGTTAAATTTAAAAATAAATTCATGTTTTCAACTAATTTTAAATATTTACTACATTTCAAATCAAATATTAAACACTTATTAAATATTTCTTATATTTAAATTATGATGTTTGCAAATATTTCTAAAAGCCAATTTCTAACTAACCAATCAGGCATCAAGAAATTATATTCATGAGCTCAGTTGATTTGAAATATTAATTATACTTCAACAATTAATATTCATGAGCTCAACTGATTTAAATCATATTTAAAACAATCTAATCTAATATATATTATATTTCTAGTATTATGTTCGGGGGAAAAAACTTCTATTAGCCAATTTCTAACTATCCAATTCATGACAAAATGAATATTCATGAGCTCAGCTTATTTGAAATATTAATACTTTAACAATAATATTCATGAGCTCAACATATTTAGTTTATTCCTTGGGTATTTATAGTATTACTTTTTTTCAATATTTATATGAGCGCAATATTACTCATATTAGCTCAGCTGATTTGAAAAATGTTATTATATTTATAATTTGATGGTTGCAAAAATTTCTATTAGCCAATTTCTAATTATCCAATCAGAGCATCTAAAAAAGTCATATTAATGAGCTCAGCACACTTTAAATATTGTTAAAAAATGTTTAAATAAATTCATAATTTCAACTCATTTTAAATATTTACAACATTCCACATCAAATTTCAAACACTTATTAAATATTTGTTATATTTATAATATGATGTTTACAAATATTTCTATTAGCCGATTTCTAACTATCCAATCAGGGCATAAAAAAATCATGAGCTCTCAGCTGATTTGAAATGTAAATTATATTTCATCAATTAATATTCATGAGCTGATTTAAAAGATTTAATATATTTCAAACAATTATTCACACATTTATTATATTTCTAATACTATTTTTGCAAAACAGTATATATTAGCCAATTTCTAACTATCCAATCAGGGCATCACAAAATTAATATTAATGAGCTCAGCTTATTTAAAAAAAAAAAAAAGAAAATATATATATATATATATATATATTAATGATTTCAACAAATTTAAAATATTTACCATATTTAAAAATTAAATGTATTATATTTCTAATAAAATTGTAAGTATTTATTTAATATTTATCACATTTATAATATGAGGTAAATATTTCCATTCTCCAATGTCTTACTAACCAATCAAGGCATCAAAAAAAAAGTCATGATTCATTTCAAACATGGATTATTTTTTAACAATAAATATTTATGATCTAAGTTGTTTTAAATAATAATTATATATTAAATACATTTTCAAATATTTGTTATATTTATAATATTTTGTTTAGAAAACTAAATTTTAGTCAACTTCTGATTATCGAATCAGGGAATCACAAATTGAATATTTATCAGCTGATTTGAAATATCAGTTAATTTTTAACAATTAATATTCATGAGCTCAACTGATTTAAACTATTTATTACTTTCCAAAATAATTTTCAAATATTTAAATTTATCATGCTATGTTTATATTAGGCAATTTCTAACTGTCCAATTAGGGCATCACAAAATTAATATTCATGAGCTCAGCTTATTTAAAAAAAGTAAAAAGGAAAAAAGCATATTAATGATTTTAAGTGATTTTAAATATTTAATGTATTTCAAATCAGATTTATTATATTTCAAATCAAATTTCAAATATTTATTATATAATGTTTGCAAATATTTCTATCCAGTAATTTCAAACAAGCCAATAAGGGCATCACAAAATGAATATTCATGAGCTGAGCTCATTTTTCTAATATTTATTATATTTAAAACCAAATATTTCAAATTTTTCAATAAATGTTCACATATTTATTATATTTATAGTGTTATATTTGCAAGTATTTCTAATAGCTAGCTTGAAACTATCCAACCAGGGCATCATAAAATAAATATTCATGAGCTCAGCTGTTTTTAAATATTTATTATGTTTCAAATCAAATATATATTAAATACATATTCACATATTTATAATGTATGTTATTATATTTGTAATAGTCAGTTTCTGATTATCAATCAATGCATCGTAAAATTAATATTCATGAGCTCAGCTAATAAGTATTACGTTGTGCCCCGCCCACTTTGACTCAAATATGTAAACATTCTCAAATCAAAACACATTTACTTGAGAATTAATTTGATTTATTCACATGTACAGAATTAATTTTAATTTAAGGTCAAAATTAAGTAAGTTTGTGCCTCTAAAAACATTTTATTATTATTTTTATTATTATTTTATTATACAAGTTATTATTATTATTCAATTTGTTCAGCAAAAACGCACATAATTGTTAGTGTTTTTCTTTTAATTTTTGAATGAAAATAAATATAATATCCTTAGCTATGCAAGTAGATGCATCTTGATTTAGCAATAGATATTTGCAAGACAAATTACTGTAGTTTTTTTTATACTGTGACTTTATAAATGATAATACCTTAATAAATGATGAGGGTCTGTGTGTTTATTGATTTATTTGTTTTTTAATCATCATCCTGAAGCAGCCATTGTTTCCTTGATATCGTTTGAGAATCGCTATCTTCTCTTGATATAGACTGCTCAGAGCCGTCTGAATTGGATCTCGTGCTGAATAATGTTTAGCGGATGAAGTAATTTGTTGATGGGCAGCAAGTCAACTCTGTTAAACACTGAAGTCTGGGTCGCTCGCAGAGATTAAAGGCCGTAAAAAAACAGTCCAAAAACATTTCCAAACAGACTCCATTGGATCAAACAGATCGTTAATTTCCCTGTGGTTCCCCTCATCTGCCAAAACGCAAAATATTTTTGGCGGACGAGTGTTTTTGGACTCTTCTCCGTCAGGTTTGCACTGTAATCCAATCGCCAAATGGGTTTTATAAGCAGGGTTTTCTGCACACGGTTTTATTTATTTGAGAACAATAGTTTCTGAATAGTTTCAGTTTAATAGAAGTCGATATTGATTTAAATAAGTATTCTTTTATGTAAATGTACTTGTATAAATACAATTATTACATTTAAAAAATAGATTAATTAATCTCAAGGATTTTTAGTAATGCAGCTGTAATTTAAATACTTGAGACTAACTATCAAATATTTGCATGAATTTCAACACAAATCATAGAAATTATACTCTTAATCAACACTTAATTCTTTCATTTTTAGTCAAACATAACCATATAACCTATGCAAAAGTAAAAAAAAAAAAAAAAAAAAAAAAAAATATATATATATATATATATATATATATATATATATATATATATATATGCATTAAATATATATTAATTATATTTGATACATTGGTATTTCTAAGACATTTGTTTCTTAAGCATGTGCAAAATATCTGAATAACAATAAATATATATATATATTATTATATATTTTGTGTGTCTGTGTGTGTGTGTGTGTGTGTGTGTGTAAGACTAGTTGAGTGAGACATGACTTAGTTAACCCATCCAGATCTCATTCACTTCACTAAGCGTGTGTGTGGACTGTTATCTGTAAAACACACCCTCATTGGTTACTGCAATCAGGACCCCGCCCCTCAATCTGAATATTCATACTACTCACTCTTCTGTAGCTTAGTCCCTGATTTATTATGGATCGCCACAGTGGATTGAACCGCCAATAACTATAGGCATATGTTTCATGCGGCAGAATAATATCAACGCTACCTCATCAGACTTATAATAGAACACTTCAGCTGTGGAAAAAGTTGGTTTTGGGAAAACAACCCTTAAATTAAGAGATAAGTTTTTCATTATATTTTGGAGAAACAGTTTTAACAAAGAAATGAAAAGTGACATTAAAATGGAATGAAGATTTTTTTTCCTCAAATACTATAGTATATATATATAGACATATAGAAAGATGGATCTCTGCATATATATGTTATTTGTTTGTATGTACAGTTGAAGTCAGAATTATTAGCCCCCCTTTGAATCTTTTTTTTTTTTTTTATTATTTCCCAAATGATGTTGAACAGATTTAGAAAATTTTCACAGTATGTCTGATAATATTTTTTCTTCTAGAGAAAGTCTTATTTGTTTTTATTTCGGCTAGAAAAAAAGCAGTTTTACAAAATAAATAGGGGGTTAATAATTCTAACTTCAACCGTATGTATCTGTGTATTATACAGGTTTATTAGAAATGGGTTTCAATAAATTATTGTTTTAATACATTTTCTTCCAAATTTCAAACAATAATATCAAAGTTTTGAGTATTTTATTTCAGAAAATGACAAGTGTTCAGAATAATAAATCTTTTAATTAGCTATAATTGAAAATGAGGATTGTTTCCAAACAGCCTACTAATTTGTAATTTGTGTGTGTGTGTGTGTGTGTGTGTGTGTGTGTGTGTGTGTGTGTGTGTGTGTGTGTGTGTGTGTGTGTGTGTGTGTGTGTGTGTGTGTGTTTGTCTGTGTGTGTGTGTGTACAGTTGATGTCAGAATTACCCCCCCCCCCCCCCCCCCATTATGTTTTTAATATTAAAATGTTTACCAAATGAGGTTTAACAGAGCAAGGAAATTTTCACAGTATGTATGATAATGTTTTTTCTTCTGGAGAAAGTATTATTTCAGCTAGAATGAAAGCAGTTTTTAATTTTTTAAACGCCATTTTAAGGACAAAGTTATTAGCCCCTTTGAGCTTTTTTTTCTGATCGTCTACAGAACAAACCATCATTATACAATAACTTGCCTAATCACCCTAACCTCCCTACCCTAATTAACCTAGTTAATCTTTTAAATGTCACTTTAAGCTGCACAAAATTGTATTAAAAAACATCTAGTAAAATATTTACTGTCATCATGGCAAAGATAAAATAAATCAGTTATTATAAATGAGTTATTAAAACTATCATGATTAGAAATGTGCTGAAATAATCTCTGTTAAACAGAAATTGGGGGAAAAAAATAAACAGGGGGTCTAATAATTCTGACTTCAGCTGGATATATATATATATATATATATATATATATATATATATATATATATATATATATATATATATATATATATATATATATATATATCTCAAAACCTTTCACTCAAAGTTTAACAATTTACTCACTATAGTGTAGTATACATACAAATACAATTCATTCAATAATAGAGCCAGTAGTACTGTGGCATTTTGGGGTATTTATTGTAGTGTAAATTTGCCGACCGATTTATACTTTGTTTTGTGTTTGATTATTTTTATTTTATTTATATTCTAGAGCAGTTTAAGTTGTTTACTACAGTTGTATAACGTTGAATCGTTCAACTGTTATACACCGAGGAGCCAGATTTACAGTAGATCTCTTACGCAGCGTCAGATGTACATTTAAAGTCATAACGTAAAACTCCGAATAAACGGAGAGGTGAATGTGAGGTAATAACTGAGGTAAACTCACCTTGCGCCCGCAGCAGCCCGCACAAACTCAACAACACGATCATGTAGAGATCCATTATCCAGACGCTGGAGTGTTTATTAAAGTAAAACACGATGAGAGAGTCGCATTTAGATCTGATGCAGACTCTTGTCAGAGCTTTAATGAGGCCGCGGCCGTTGCTGCGCGTTCTGGGGGGCAGGACCACCGGTCGCGCGCACCACTGTCACACGCGCGCGAGCATTAAGCACGAGCTTTATCAGATGAATGAATCCAGAAACTTCAGACTTTTACTATGGTAAGGGGTTGATAAGTTTAAGGCGAACGTCTTTTTGATTAGCTGATCGATCAATATGGTGTAATAAAACATCGTACATAGTTTATGTTATGACGAAAATAGGCTAAGTAGTACTATTTTGGAATCATACTATAGTAAATTGTATTATACTGCATATATTACAGTATTAATAACCCTTTAGTAATGAATGCTACAGCATAGTGTTATGTTTGTACTGTAGTGAGCTGGCAGACTAATATTAGCAGGTTTTTACTACAGTAAGCCGTGTTGTGGTGTATACCAGCTGTTGAAAACTACAGTATTTGGGTCATTTGTTTATATTACTTTGTTATCATAGCTAATATAGAATTACCATAACATATAATACTTCATATAACACTCTCATATAGTTATTTATAGTTTAAAAACACTTATTATGAATTACTAGGATTGGGAAGGCTAAATTGTCTGTAGTGTATGTGTGTATGAAGGTGATTCCCAGTGATGGGTTGCAGCTGGAAGGGCATCCGCTGTGTAAAACATATGCTGGATAAGTTAGCGGTTCATTCCGCTAAGGCGACTCTTGATAAATAAAGCTAAGCTGAAAAGCAAATGAATGAATGAATGCATTACTATTGTTTCTTCATGTGTTTATTGTCGTTTTTCAGGAGTTATAATCACAATGATGCACTTTTATAATACTGGGTTCTATTTTGATGGGTTTTGTGCGCTTGTGCTTGCGTATTTGGTTTTAACCCCAAAAATTACACTTAAATTATTAAACGACATTCTGAAGCTTCTTAAAATAGTTCCTTATTGGATTTGTTATGAATTAAAAAATTTTAAAGTTGGCCAGGCTTTGTTAGGGTAATTATTTAAGTGAGTTAAATATCAATTTATTTTTAATTATGTAATAAATATTACATTTTAAATTTAATTTAATATGGTGTAAATTCAGCCTGATCTCATGAAGAAACGTAAGTATTTTACGTTTTGTCAGTTTAGTGGCTAATTCGTACGAATTCGTACAAGTTCAGTCGTATAAAAATACGATTTTAAAAAGGAGGCGTGGCCCCTAACCCCACCCCTAACCCCAACCGTCATTGGGTGATGAGCAAATCATACTAAATAGTACGAATTAGATCGTACAAATTCATACGAATTAGCCACTAAATCAAAAAGTTACGAATTGCCGTGAGATTGTGTTGGTAAATATGATTTTGAACTATTTTGTTGGTTCCAGAAGTATTTTTTTCCATAGGGATGAGAGTGTATTTTCCCAAATGCTTTGAAGTGTTTTAACCCATGAACTAAGCAACCGGTAGCACAGACTGACAATAATTTAAAGCAAAAAGCTACATGAAGCATTGTAAATGATACGAATGCAAATTAAAAATGCAGTTTAAAAATGTTGGGTTGTTGATACAATGTTAGATCAAATATGGAAAACCCAACTGTTGGGTTAAAAAAATATTGAAAAAATTAAGCTAACAATATGTTTCTCCTTAATTAATCCAATGTTGGGTTAAAAAAAAAACAGTGTAATTGTATCGAACATTATATATAAATATTGCAAGTCATTCAGTAGTCATAATGTTTACTCTAAAATATGCTGGGTTGTTTCAACCCCAATGTTGGATCAAATATGGAAAACCCAACTGTTGGGTTAAAAACAAAGTCATTTATATTTAATTGAAAACATTAAGTTAACGTTGGGTTTCTTTCTAATTGATTCTACATTTTTAACCTCTTATTTTTATAGAAGTAGTTCGATACAGTTTACTGCCAAAACATAAGCTGGAATAGTTGATGGTTCATTCCACTGTGGCGACATCTGAAATAGAGACTCAGCCAAAGGAAAATGAATGAATAAACTTTTTTAGGTTGTGTCTATCCATATTTGACCCAGTGTTGAGCTACAACAACCCAGCGAGTTTACTTTTCTGCACAGATTATGTGGTTAAATATGATCATTTTAAAAATAAGTGAATGTGAACAGATAGGGTTAACAAAAGCATAGACAAACACTGAAGCTCACAACAGATCTACCTTCAAACATTCATCGGTTATTGTGAAAAATGAAGTTTCGCTGTTAAGAAAATTCAAATGTTGGGTTAAAAAAATTTGTAAAAATTAAGCTAACGTTAAGTTTCTCCATAATTAATCCATTGTTGGGTAAAAAAAAATGTTATTGCATCAAACATATTATGTGCTTACAAATATTGCAAGTCATGCAGTAGTCATAGGTAATGTACACTAAAATGCTGGGTTGTTTTAACCCCAATGTTGGATAAAATATGGAAAACCCAACTGTTGGGTTAAAAACAAAGTCATTTAAATTTAATTTTAAATATTAGGTTAACGTTGGGTTTCTTTCTAATTGATCCAATGTTGGGTAAAAAAACTGTGTAATTGTATTAAACATTATATTTTATGCATACAAATATTGCAAGTCATGCAGTAATCATGGGTAATGTACAACGTCCTTTAGATTTAATTGAAAAAATTAAGTTATGTTGGGTTTCTTCATAATTGAGCCAATGTTGGGTTAAAAAAAACCAAACAACAGATGTTGTGTTAAAATCATTTTCCATATTTTTAACCTCTTATTTTTACAGAAGTTGTTTGAAACAATTTACTGCCTTTTTAAAAGTCTTTTTGTTTATAAACCCAAAATGCTGGGTTGTTTTAATACAATGTCGGATCAAATAAGGAAAACCCAACTGTTGGGTTAAAAGATGTTAACTCAATTGAAAACATTAAACGTTGGGTTTCTTTATAGCTGATCTAATGTTAGGTAAAAACAAATCTGTTGGGTTACAAATATTTACTACATTTTTAACCTCTTATTATTACAGAAGTAGTTTGATACAGTTTACTGCCATTTAAAAGTCTTTATTTGTTTAAAAACCCAAAATGTTGGGTTGTTTTAATACAGCTTTGGATCAAAAATGGAAAACCCAACATTATATTATATCAATACAAATACCTCAAGTCATGCAGAGTCATCATGGGTAATTTTAACTGTTGGGTTAAAAAATGACATTTAAAATTAATTAAACATTAATGTTGAGTTTCTTCATGATTAAAATCTGTATCGAACATTATTCGCTTGTTAAGTGGTGAAGTGTTTGTAACATATGTAATACTGTTTCCGGGTCCAAGCCGCCATTCATTTGAGTGGAGAAATCATTCGTTTATGATCACGTTTTATTCCTATCACACATTAAAGTTAATTTTATATAAAATCATAGTGTACACAACAATCTCTGGGCTTGCTGCATAACAAATACCAAAAATTTAACAATTTATAAAAAATTTATCACTTTCTGGCCATCGGATATTAGGCATGGACATATATATCGCGATCGTGATTTTCGAAATCGCTTTGTAAACGTTTATTATTAGCATTTCATGAGTCTCCCCATTCAGTTGAATAGAGCACTTGGACCGGAAGCCGCTTCATGTGACGTCACACTTAACAAGCGGATATTAAGCTGAATGCAAAATATGCATACACAAAAATTGCAGCTCATAATGTGTAATGCACAAAAACCTTCAAACATTCATCGGTGATTGTGAAAAATGTCGTTTCGCTATTGAGGAAACGAGTTTTAACTTCCGGAATCTGCCTGTTGAGCTTTATCATTTGTAATCTGATATATTGATTTACTCATTACAGATCGTTAATTAGGTTGTCAGACATGTCGTACTACACTTTTTGTGCGCTCAGGGTTAGTTTTATTAAGGAGAGAGCGCTTGCAGTTTAATTACATCTCATATCGCAGCAACTCATGAAGATGTGAATTTCTGCGGCTTCAGTTTCCCTCCATCTGGAGAGGATCAATATCACACAGTCTGCAGACATATGAAATATTACTACAAACTCTCGGTCAGGAATCATACGCTCTGAAATCTCGAGAATGATTTCGGTGCGCTCTGCCAATGTTTTGGGCCGTTCATTCACTCCTGAAGCAATAAATCAGCCTGACAAAGCTCTGACGCAGTGAGTTTATTTGCTTTTTCCAGACGCCTCCGCGGTAAACCTCTGGTTTCATCTCACCAAATGGCCCAGCAAGGATTCTCAGACTCCGAGAGACGCTTTAAAGACGGGAATCCAGACCGATGTGATGAGGTGACGTTTATGAGGCGTGAAGACTGTTTCAGCTCGGCTTCCGGAAGTAAAAATACCATCTCTTCTCCCCAAAGAGAAATCCATCTGTTTTAATATAACGGCATAATTCCTGGAGATGAGCTGCACAGCCAATGCTTATAAAGATATACAGTAGTTGCCTCATAATTAGTTGAGTTTTCACTATATTAGGTTACATTATTTACAGAAGACAGCATCTACAATGGCATTCAGAGTTACACTCCACAATAAAGTAGCATTAGGTGATGTATTTACTAACAAGAGTGAACAATATTCGTACGGCATCTATTGATCATTTAATAGTGGTTAACACTGTCGCCTCACAGCAAGAAGGTCAGCGAGTCCCGGCTGGGCCAGTCGGCATATTTATGTGGAGTTTGCATGTTCTCCCAGTTGACGTGGGTGTATGATTGTTTCCCAGCACTGGGTTGCAGCTGGAAGGGCATCCGCTGTGTAAAACATGCGCTGGATAAGTTGGCGGTTCATTCCGCTGTGGCGACCCCTGATAAATAAGGGACTAAGCTGAAGGAAAATGAATGAATTTAATAATAATGCAATATTCAAATTCAAAGTTGTGCTTGCTACTATTAGATATGTCAGTGTGAGTTACATGAACTAACATTAAAAACATTAATAAATACTGTAATAAATATATTGTTTATTATTTGTTCATTTTAGTAAATGCAGAGAGCATTTAGAACTAATTAAGTATGAATTTTGTTGAATGAATATACAATATATTTTAACAACTAAATATCTGAATAGGCGGTGCAGTGGCTCAGTGATTAGCACTGTGGCATCACAGCAAGAAGGTCACTGGTTTGAACCCTGGCTTGATCAGTTGGTATTTCTGTATGGAGTTGGCATGTTCTCCCTGTGTTGGCGTGGGGATCAAATATGGAAAACCCAGCAGTTGGGTTAAAAAAAATGTAATTTAAATTTAGTTGAAAAAATTAAGTTAATGTTGGGTTTCTTTATAGTTGATCCAATGTTGGGCTAAAAACAACTGTTGGGTTAAAATATTTCCCACATTTTTACCTCTTATTTTGATTGAAGTAGTTTTACCACCATTAAAAAAAATTGTGTTTATAAACCCAAAATATTGGGTTGTTTTTAATACAATGTTGGATCAAATATAGAAAATATGAATAAAATTAAGGTAATGTTGAGTTTCTCCATAATTAATCCAATGTTGGGTTAAAAAACCCAGTGTAAGCCCAGTCGAACATTATATTATGTGCATACTAATATTGCAAGTCATGCAGTTATCATGGGTAATGTTCACTCTAAAATGCTGGGCTGTTTTAAAACTGTTGGGTTAAAAAAATATTTAAAAAATGAAGCTACACCGAGTTTCTCCATAATGGATCCAATGTTAAGCTAAAACCCCAGTGTAACTGTGTTGAACATTGCATACAACTATTGCAAGTCATGCAGTAGTCATGGGTAATGTACACTCTAAAATGCTGGGTTGTTTTAACCCAACATTGATTAAAATATGGAAAACCCAATTAAGTAAAAAAAAAAAAAAGTAATTTAAATTTTATTTGTTAGCTGATGTTAAAAGATGTAGTAGTGGTAAATGTTGTTGATGTAGTAGTATCAGTTGTAGTAGACGTGGCAGTAGTAGTAGTAGACATTGTAGTAGTCGTCTGTGTGGCTGTAGTAGCAGCAGTTGTGGTTGTAACATTAGTAGTTTTCTGCAGTAGTAGTTTTCGTAGTACTTGTAATTAATTATTATTATTGTCAGACGTTATTTTACTTTCATTGTTGTCACTCCTTACCACTGATTGATTTTTTTCTCTATCTATTTTATTATGTATTTATGTATGTATATATGTTATTTGTTTCATTTAATGACGGTTATACGTGTGTATATATATATATATATATATATATATATATATATATATATATATATATATATAWAAATATATATATATATATATATATATATATATATATATATATAGGTTTTTTTCCCATATGCATGTACCCAGACTATCCACCTAGTTACCTTTACATGCACGCAGACACACGCACACATTGTGTTTTCATGTTTTTGTTGTTGTTTTGTTCTCTTTGTATGTGATCCCATTTTGTGTACTACTTGCATATTCTAATAATAATAATAAAAATTAACGTAATGTTGAGTTTCTCCATAATTGATCCAATGTTGGACACTACATTAAATTCAATGCAATATATGCATGCTAATATTGCAAGTCATGCAGTAATCATGGGTAATGTACACTCTAAAAATGCTGGGTTGTTTAAACCCAGGGGTGGCCAATCCTGTTCCAATTATCAAGTGGATTTCAGGTCCTAATTAATTGGTTCAGGTGGGTTTGATCAGGGTTGGAGCTAAACTGTACAGGAAGGTAGATCTCCAGGAACAGGATTGAGCACCCCTGTTTTAACCCACTGTTGGATCAAATATGGAAAATCCGACTGTTGGGTTAAAAAAAATTATTAAAAAAATGAAACATTGAGTTTCTCCATTAATTCAATGTTGAGTTTAAACCCCAGAGTAACTGTGTCAAACATTCCATACAACTATTGCAAGTCATGCAGTAATCATGGGTAACGTACACCCAAAATTCTGGGTTGTTTTAACCCAACGTTAAATCAAAATATGGAAAACTCACAATTTTTTTTTTACCTTTTATTTTTAAAGAAGTTGATTGAGACAGGTTACCGCCCTTTAATACTCTTTTGTGTGTGTATAAACCCAAAATGTTGGGGTGTTTTAATACAATGTTGGATCAAATGTGGAAAACCCATCTGATGGGTTAAAAAATACTGAAAATATTAAGTTAACGCTGAATTCGTCCATAATTTATCCAATGTTGAGTTAAAAAACCCAGTCGAACATTATATTATATGCATACAACTATTGCAAGTCATGCAGTTATCATGGGTAATGTACACTCTAAAATGCTGGGTTGTTTAAACCTAAAATTGGATCAAATATGGAAAATCCGACTGTTGGGTTAATAATAATTATTGAAACAATGAAGCTAACATTGAGTTTCTCCATTAATCCAATGTTCAGTTAAAACCCCAGAGTAACTGTGTCAAACATTCCATACAACTATTGCAAGTCATGCAGTAATCATGGGTAACGTACACCCAAAATTCTGGGTTGTTTTAATCCAATGTTGGATCAAATATAGAAAACCCAACTGTTGGGTTAAAAATGTAATTTAAATTGAATTTAAAAAATTAGTTAACGTTGGCTTTCTCCATAATTGATCCAATGCTGGGTTGTATCTAACACTACATTAAGTTCAATGCAAAATATGCTTACTAATATTGCATGCAGTAGTCATGGGTAATGTACAGTCTAAAAATGCTGGGTTGTTTTAACCCAATGTTGGATCAAATATGGAAAACCCAACTGTTGGGTTAAAATGTTTTTTAATAAATGAAGCGAACGTTGAGTTTCTCCATAATTGATCCAATGGGTTAAAACCCCAGAGTAACTGTATCAAACATTCCATACAACTATTGCAAGTCATGCAGTAGTCATGGGTAATGTACACTCTAAAAAATGCTGGGTTGTTTTAACCTAACGTTGAATCAAATATGGAAAACCCAAATGTTGGGTTAAAAAAATGTAATTTAAATTTATTTGAAACAAGTTATGTTGAATTTCTTCAAAACTGATCCAATGTTGGGTTAAAAACAAATGTTGGGTTTAAAATATTTCCAGATTTCTAACCTCTTATTTTTATAAAAGTACTTTGAAACAGTTTACTCCCCTTTAATAGTCTCTTTATGTTTATAAAACCACTTTTGTACATTTATTTTGATCCAGACACCCAGATGTCTCATCGTTGACCCATAAGCACAAATGAGTCCAAAAAAGAAACACTTCCCTCTAAGCAGTGCTGCTGATCAACCGTAAGCTCACTGCTGTCATAAAATGGATAGTTGTAAAATCCAGTTGGATGAGTTGCATTCAGTGAGTAGACTACACTGTTGAGGACCTTTGTGAAGCCATCCTCATCCCAGAGAGATGTATGCATTATACATCCAGACACACATGTGCCTCTCTTTTGTCTTTTCCTCACACAAATCTAATTTCCTGTAATTAGCAATCATGAGTGAAATAATTGCCAGACGATATAATAAACAGCGCTCTGCCAGGAGTCTGCAGTTTCAATCAGTCGCTCCCTCTGGGCAGAGCGGCCAATAATCAAAGCCACATGCTGGAGAAACACACACACACATACACATACACAGCGTGGCTATGAGTCCACTGAGTTGTGCATCTACAGCTTTAGACAAATAGCAGAACAGATTGATCATGCTGGGTGGTACAAATAATAAAATCATGAATAATAATACAGGTTTTAAAGTATGTTAGAAAGAAAATAATGCCAGATTGTTCTTTATTTGTGCATTTCACAATAGCAGATCCAGAATCCAAAACTGCTTCCCATCCAAAGCATAAATTGCTATGGTGTTTTGGGTGTAAGGGTGCTGTAGATGTTTGATAGAATATTTTGCATGCTGTGATTTTAGTGTTTGACAGGGTGTTTAGGTGTTTGTTACAATGTTTATGTGTTTGTTACAGTGTTTTATTAGCATTTAGGAGTTTGTTAGAGTGTTTAGGTGTTTGTTAGAGTGTTTATGTGTTTGTTACAGTGTTTAGGAGTTTGTTACAGTGTTTAGGTGTTTGTTACAGTGTTTAGGGGTTTGTTACAGTGTTTAGGAGTTTGTTAGAGTGTTTAGGTGTTTGTTACAGTGTTTAGGAGTTTGTTAGAGTGTTTAGGTGTTTGTTACAGTGTTTAGGTGTTTGTTACAGTGTTTAGGTGTTTGTTACAGTGTTTAGGGGTTTGTTACAGTGCTTAGGTGTTTGTTACAGTGCACTGTAATGCACCCCTAAACACTGTAACAAACCCCTAAACACTGTAAAAAACACCTAAATACTGTAACAAACACCTTAACACTGTAACAAACACATAAACACTGTAACAAACACCTAAACACTCTAACAAACTCCTAAACAGTGTTCAGGAGTTTGTTAGTGTTTTGGCGTTTGCTAATGTTTGTGTTTGTAACAGTGTTCAGGTGTTTGTTACAGTGTTCAGGTGTTTTATTAGTGTTTATGTGTTTGCTACAGTGTTTATGTGTTTGCTACAATGTTTGTTACAGTGTTTAATGGTTTGTTACAGTGTTTAGGAGTTTGTTGGTGTTTAGGTGTTTGTTACAGTGTTTAGGTGTTTGTTACAGTGTTTAGGGGTTTGTTACAATGTTTAGGTGTTTGTTACAGTGCACTGTAACGCACCCCTGCCCTAAACACTGTAACAAACCCCTAAACACGGTAAAAAACACCTAAATACTGTAACAAACACCTTAACACTGTAACAAACACCTAAACACTGTAACAAACCCCTCTGCGTTTGTTATAATGTTTGTTACAGTGTTCAGGAGTTTGTTAGTGTTTTGGCGTTTGCTAATGTTTGTGTTTGTAACAGTGTTCAGGTGTTTGTTACAATGTTCAGGTGTTTTATTAGTGTTTAGGTGTTTGCTACAATGTTTTTGGTACATTGTTTAATGGTTTGTTAGAGTGTTCAGGAGCTGGTTAGTGTTTTGGTGTTTGTTAATGTTTGTGTTTGTTACAATGTTTAAGTGTTTGTTACAGTGTATAGGGGTTTGTTATTGTGTTTGGGTGTTTGTTAAAGTGTATATGAGTTTGTTACCATGTTTAGGTGTTTGTTAAAGTGTATATAAGTTTGTTACCATGTTTAGGTGTTTGTTGCAGTGTTTATATGTTTGCTAGGGTGTTAGGTGTTTGTTGCTGTGTTTGGGGGCTTTCTAGCACTATGGCGTTTAGGTGTTTACTACAGTGTTTAGTTCATTGTTTAGGTGTTTTTTGTTGTGTTTAGATGGTTTTTAGCCCTAGGGTGTTCAGGGGTTTGTTACAGTGTTTAGGGGTTTGTTGCATTGTTTAAGTAGAGTGTTTTCTAGGGCATTCCTTTGGCGTTTGCAATGGTGTTTTAGGTGTTTGTTACAGTGTTTTAGGTGTTTGCAAAAGTTCAAGTGTTTGCTACATTTTTATGAGTGGTCGATAGAGTTAGGGTTGGGTATTAGTAGTAAGAAATACTTCTTAATCCAATCCTTAAACCAGATCAGAATATTCAAATGATTTCTGAAGGCACACTAAAAATTTATTATTCTAATACTTCAGCACTTAATTACAGGAATAAATTACATTTTAAATATATATTTCTACAAAAATGGCTGCTCTGAACTATTTCACAAGGAAACTAACTTCGTTCAAAAGCATTAAATTCAGATCGTAGGTAAATGCGTTACATTATGTGTGTAAATTTCGGTCTGTGTGTTTGTATGAATAAACATGACCTTATAAGGCCCCTAAAGACACTCCATAATGGATGCCAGATTGTGAGTCTGTTCAACTCAGACTCTACAGTCATCTGAAGTTGAGTTGAGCTCTCAGTGCTCTGCTATCTTTATTTCTCTCTGAAGGCTTTAATGAGGACCAGTGCAGAGCCAAACTGCGGCCTTCAGGAGGAAATTAGCGCCACAGAGGTCATCAGTAAATGAGGGTAATCTCCAGCACTCTTTTGAACTCCGAATGGGTCCGTCCTGCCTTATCTGTGTCACCCAGCGGTGGGCCGCAATCAGCCCCAGACCCCCTCAGAAGCCTTCAAAGAGCTGAGTGCATTCACACAGATTATTGTGGCAAGCTGAAGTTGATGTCAGAGTTACAGTAATATCTAGAATATCGGTGTACAAAATGTGATACTGTGTGTTTAAGTCTATATTTTCTCTGTGTGTGCCTCTCTCTTTGTGTGTGTGTGTATACTTACATGCAGCTCTGAATAAAACGAGAGACGACTATAAATTTATAGGTATCGGTTTTGACAATAATGTTTATTTGATGACGTTTTCGTAAAGATAATTTTTTGCAAATAAAAGTATATATATACATATACACTCAATGGCCACTTTATTAGGTACACCTGACTTGTACCCTTTTTGCCTTCAGAACTGCCTTAATCCTTCGTGGCGTAGATTTAACAAGGTACTGGAAATATTCACGCAGTTGCTGCAGATTTGTCGGCTGCACATCCATGATGCCACCAGCAGCCTGAACCTTTGATACAAGGCAGGATGGATCCATGCTTTTATGTTATTGATGCCAAATTCTGAGCCGAGCATCTGAATGTGTGAGCAGAAATGGAGACTCATCAGAGCAGCAACGTTTCTCCAATCTTCTATTGTGCAGTTTTGGTGAGTCTGTGTGAATTGTAGCCTCAGTTTCCTGTTCTTAGCTGACAGGAGCGGCACCCGGTGTGCTCTTCTGCTGCTGTAGCCCATCCGCCTCAAGGTTGGACGTGTTGTGTGTTCAGAGATGCTCTTCTGCAGAGCTCAGTTGTAACAAGTGCTTATTTGAGTTACTGTTGCCTTTCTATCAGCTGGAACCAGTCTGGCCATTCTCCTCTGGCATCAACAAGGCATTTGCACACACAGAACTGCCGCTCATTGGATATTTCCTCTTGTTCAGACCATTCTCTTTAAACCCTAGAGATGGTTGTGCGTGAAAATTCCAGTAGATCAGCAGTTTCTGAAATACTCCGACCAGCCCGTCTGGCAGCAACAACCATGCCACATTCAAAGTCTCTTAAATCCCCTTTCTTGCCCATTCTGATGCTCGCTTTGCCCTGCAGCAGATCGTCTTGACCATGTCTACATGCCTAAATGCATTGAGTTGCTGCCATGTGATTGGCTGATTAGAAATTTGCGTTAACAAGCAGTTGGACAGGTGTACCTAATAAAGTGACCGGTGAGTGTACATATATACATATATATATATATATATATATATATATATATATATATATATATATATATATATATATATATATATATATATATATATATAATGAACCACCAACTATTCCTGCATGTTTTATGCAGCAGATGCCCTTCCAGCAGCAACCCAGTACTGGGAAACACCTTTACACATTCACACACACTCATACACTACGGCCAATTTAGCTTACCCAATTCCTCTATAGTGCATGTTTGGACTGCGGGGAAAACCGGAGCACCCGGAGGAAACCCATGCCAACACGGGGAGAACATGCAAACTCCACACAGAAATGCCAACTGACCCAGTCGGGACTCGAACCAGTGACCTTCTTGCTGTGAGGCGACAACGCTATATATTATATATATATACTGAATAAAGCCATTTTATATATATATATATATATATATATATATATATATATATATATATATATATATACTGTATATTTAGCCAATTTCCCAGTGAAGGGTTGCAGCTGGAAGGGCATTCGCTGTGTAAAACATATGCTGGATAAGTTGGCGGTTCATTCTGCTGTGGCGACCCCAGATTAAGGGACTAAGCCAAAATAAAATGAATGAATATATTGCCAAAGTAATACAAATCTTTGTAATATTTGACATTAGTGTCTGCTTGTGTGAGTATCTGTGTTTCTGTGTGTGTCTGACTGCCTGTGTGTGTGTGTCAGTCTCTCTATGTGTGTGTGTTTGTGTCTTTGTGTGTGTATGCGTGTGTGCGTGTCTCTGTGTGTGTGTGTCTAACTGTGTGTGAGCGTGCATGTTTCTCTCTGTCTGCGTGTGTGTATCTCTTTCTTTGTGTGTGTGTGTCTATCTGCGTGTGTATCTGTGTCTCTCTCTGTTTGTTTGCATGGAAAGTTTCAGTCTCTGAGTAAGTGCTGTATGAAGTTGGTGATAAATCTCTATTATTTCCATCTCTAGATCTTCTCTACTGACTGCTGGAGCAGAGCATTATGGGTAATCCTCCACAGGTCCATACAGGTCTATAGTGCACTGCTCTATAGCGCCTTCTAGTGGAGGCTCTCCTCTTTACTTCATCAAGGGTATCTCCATCAAGCGTGTTTACACTGAAAAACAGTAATAAAGTCGCACGCTGGAGAGGAAGGGTGCATTCTGTGTGAACGACCCCTCATAAAAACACGACTACATCAGATACCACCACTAGATAATGCTCCTCTGGCCAGCGTCATATGACTCGTTTAACTCCACTATCTAGCCATCAGTCAACAATAATGCATCTGTTCTGGGATCTGCTGACTGCGGTTTTGCTTTTAGACAACACTAAGTTGAATCTCTTAACGCAGACAAAACATCATCATCATCATCATCATCCTCTGAGAGTGTGTCGTGAAGTTTAAGATCGAGCTGTTGTTAAATCACAACATGGCTGAAATTAAATTGGCTTTTAGATTAGACAGAAATTGGGCGGCACGGTGGCTCAGTAGTTAGCACTGTTGCCTCACAGCAAGAAGGTCGCTGGTTCGAGTCTCAGTTGGCTTCTCACCGTGTTGGTGTCGGTTTCCTCCGGGGGCTCCGGTTTCCACCACAGTCCAAACGCATGCGCTATAGGGAAATTGATCAACTAAAGTGGCCATAGTGTATGAGTGTGTGAGAGAATGAGTGTGTATGGGTGTTTCCCAGTACTGGGTTGCAGCTGGAAGGGCATCTGATGTGTAAAACATATGCTGTAAAAGTTGGTTGTTCATTCCACTGTCGTGACCACTGAAATAAAGACTAAGCTGAAGGAGAATGAATAAAAATATATCATTATAGATATAAATGGCACTATTATTATTATTATTATTATTATTATTATTATTATTATTATTATTAACATTTTCCTCAAGGTTTGAGTAATGAAGATCACTGCACTAAAAATAACAACTGTTTGATTTTGTTTTTATTACATAGTGCAATGAATATATATATAGAGCGCTTTTTATGTAATGATAATATAAAATATTAATAATATGTGACAATAATGCATGAATTTGTCTTTTCTAGTCTAGATTTAAAATGAATTTGTACTTATTTGCATGACTGACAATAAAAAGTTTTAAGAATTAAATATTCAGGTCAAATTAAAAAATGTTTATTTAAACAAAACAAATTAAATTGTATTGTGTACTTAGTGTTAAAAATAGATATAATAAAATATGTACACAATATTAGTACACGATACTATTTATGTTATGTTTTATTTAAATAAATTCTTTTTTATTTTACTTAAATATTTAATAATACATTTTTTATATTTAAATATACTTAAAATATTTAATTAATTTATATATATATATATATATATATATATATATATATATATATATATATATATATATATAAATCTGTATATATATACCTGTGTGTATATATATATATATATATATATATATATATATATATATATATATATATATATATATATATATATATATATATTTATTATTGTTATTATTATATTTATTTTAACCACATTTGCTAAAAAATATAATACTGAATAAATATGTTTATGGCAATCCCTGATGAATAAAGGGACTAAGCCGCAAGAAAATGAATGAATGAATAAATTAGAAATCATTTCAGCAAGCTTGGATTTAATTTTGCTAGTAGGTTTAGTTTATTTATTTATTACTATATTGTATTGTATTGCAGTCTATTGTATGTTTTGAGTGCCAGAAAATTGCTTTAAATATTGCACTATTATTTCCTCAAAGTTTGAGTAATGAAGCTCATTGCCCTCAAAATAACAACTGTTTGATTTTGTTTTTATTACATAGTGCAATATATATGTGTGTGTGTGTGTGTGTGTGTGTGTGTGTGTGTGTGTGTGTGTGTGTGTGTGTGTGTGTGTGTGTGTGTGTGTGTGTGTATACATACACACACACACACAGTGGTTTTTATGTTGTAATATAAAATATTAATAATATGTGACAATAATGCATGAATTTGTCTTTTCTAGTCTAGATTTAAAATGAATCTGTGCTTATTTGCATGACTGACAATAAAAAGTTTAAGAATTAAATATTTAGGTAAAATTAAAAAGTATTTATTTAAACAAAACAAATTAAATTTGTTGTGTTTATAGTGTTAAAAATAAATACGATAAAAAATGTACACAATATTAGTACACTATACTATTTATGTAATGTTTTGTTTAAATAAATACTTTTTATTTTACTTAAATATTTAATGACACGTTTTTAAATATTTAAATATACTTAAATATGTAAATAATTTAATTTATATATCTAACATTTTCCTCAAGGTTTGATTAAAAATCACTGCACTAAAAAATTAACAACTGTTTGATTTTTTTTTTTATTACATAATTGAATATGTATACATCTACAGTGCTTTTATACAATGATACTATATAATATAATAATAATATTTGACAATTCTGCATAAATTTACCGTTTTTGGTCAATGAATTTGTACTTATTTGCATGATGGACAATAAAAGTCCTAAATATTTAAGTATTAATTTAAACCAAACAACATAAATTGTATTGTGTATGTTTTGTTTCTTTAAAAATAAATCTATTAAAATATTTACACAATACTAATACACAATACTATTTATGTTATGTTTTATTTAAATAAATACTTTTTCATTTTAGTTAAATGTTTAATTAATTTTATTTCATTTAAATTATACATTTTTATTACATTTATTTATTGAAATATGCTAAAAACATGAATAAATGTTTATATACTCATATTTATATAATTATACATTCAGATACATTTAATGTATATATTTTTTTCATTATTTATAAAAAAAAAATCACTGAAGAATCAAAATACTGTTAGTTTCAGAACAATTATATGAGTAAATTATGCCAGAATTATTTAAATATGCCATTGCTGTCAGTTTAACTGGTGTATTTTTGCTGTAAAACAGTGTAATAAATGCTGGAGTCACAGATGTTTAATGAATCTTCAGTGTCTTCTTCATGTAATCTGAATGACGAAACTCGGCTCTTGTGCTCGTTCGCTCATCAAATCTAAACACAGAGACGTTTCTTTCCATTAAACCAACGCCGTGGCGCTTCAGACGAGCCAGAGATTCAGACTAAACAGTTTAATCCGGCAGACGTCAACATTTACAGTCTGCAGATTCACATGTTAAAGCCTGCTGAGACACGCCTGTTGCTGTGTGCAAACGCAGATTCACCACTCATGTAATTATCATGCGACTTTTCTTGTGCATTTATTGATTTTTTATGGATATTTTATGAAGTATTTTTGGTTTGATCTGCTAAGTATGATATTTATTAACGTGGTTTCCTCTTGTTTTGGTTGTTTGTAGTTTGCCGTTAATATATAGTTTGAGATCATGTGATCGTTACACAATGTGAAAGCCTTTTTAATTAAATTAATATGATATTTTTGGAGCTTTGGTGTTGCCGCCTCTTTATATTTATTTAATTTATTTATTAAAGATTATTTAACTAGTGGCATGGTTAGCACTGTCACCTCACTGCAAAAAGGTCGCTGGTTCCAGTCCCAGCTGGTGCAGTTGGCGTTTCTGTGTGGAGTTTGCATGTTCTCCCTGTGTTGCCGTGGGTTTCCTCTGTGTGCTGCGGTTTCCCCCACAATCTAAATACATGCACTATAGGGGAATTGATCAACTAAATTGGCCTTAGTGTTTGAGTGTGTGTGTGTGTGTGAATGAGTGTGTATGGGTGTTTCCCAGTACTGGGTTGCAGCTGGAAGGGTATTTGCTGCGTAAAACATATGCTGGATAAGTTGGTGGTTCATTCCGCTGTGCCGACTTCTGAAATAGAGAATAAGTCGAAGTAAAGTAATGAATGATTATTTACCGGTGTGTGTATTTTGTTAGATTTTTATTTAATTGTACTTTATTTATATACCTGTAATTGTTTGAAATATGTTTTATGTGAA
This sequence comes from Danio rerio, assembly GCF_049306965.1. Taxonomy (NCBI): domain Eukaryota; kingdom Metazoa; phylum Chordata; class Actinopteri; order Cypriniformes; family Danionidae; genus Danio; species Danio rerio. The sequence continues at coordinate 2,188,242 of NC_133200.1, read as the reverse complement.
AAATGTGCGTTTGAATTATAAAAGTAATTTAAGTGTTTATGTAAGCTAAATAATTTTTAGAAAAATGCATGTTAAAATATATATTTTTAATTGTTCAGTTGTTTAAAATAATGAATTAATATATAAAAACCTGCATGTGTACACAATTAAATATGTCTGTTTAGACAGACAGACAGACAGACAGACAGACAGTTACATACATAGACAGACAGACAGACAGACAGACAGACAGATAGACAAACAGACAGATAGATAGACAGTGAGATAGATGGATAGATAGACAGACAGACAGACCGATAGATAGACAGACAGACAGACAGACAGACAGACAGAAAACAGACAGATACATAGAGAGACAGACAGATAGACAGTGAAATAGATATATAGATAGATAGATAGATAGATAGATAGATAGACAGACAGACAGACAGACAGACAGACAGACAGACAGACAGACAGACAGTTACATACATAGACAGATAAAAAGACAGACAGATAGACAGTGAGATAGATGGATAGATAGACAGACAGACAGACCGATAGATAGATAGATAGATAGATAGACAGACAGACAGACAGACAGACAGAAAACAGACAGATACATAGAGAGACAGACAGACAGACAGACAGTGAAATAGATATATATATAGATAGATAGATAGATAGATAGATAGACAGACAGACAGACAGACAGGCAGGCAGGCAGGCAGACAGACAGACAGACAGACAGACAGAAAACAGACAGATACATAGAGAGACAGACAGATAGACAGTGAAATAGATATATAGATAGACAGACAGACAGACAGACAGACAGACAGACAGAAAACAGACAGATACATAGAGAGACAGACAGATAGACAGTGAAATAGATATATAGATAGATAGATAGATAGATAGATAGATAGATAGACAGACAGACAGACAGACAGACAGTTACATACATAGACAGACAGACAGACAGACAGACAGATAGACAAACAGACAGATAGATAGACAGTGAGATAGATGGATAGATAGACAGACAGACAGACCGATAGATAGACAGACAGACAGACAGACAGACAGAAAACAGACAGATACATAGAGAGACAGACAGATAGACAGTGAAATAGATATATAGATAGATAGACAGACAGACAGACAGACAGACAGACAGACAGTTACATACATAGACAGATAAAAAGACAGACAGATAGACAGTGAGATAGATGGATAGATAGACAGACAGACAGACCGATAGATAGATAGATAGATAGATAGATAGATAGATAGATAGATAGATAGACAGACAGACAGACAGACAGACAGACAGACAGAAAACAGACAGATACATAGAGAGACAGACAGACAGACAGACAGTGAAATAGATATATATATATAGATAGATAGATAGATAGATAGATAGATAGATAGATAGATAGATAGATAGATAGATAGATAGATAGATAGATAGATAGATAGATAGATAGACAGACAGACAGACAGACAGGCAGGCAGGCAGACAGACAGACAGACAGAAAACAGACAGATACATAGAGAGACAGACAGATAGACAGTGAAATAGATATATAGATAGACAGACAGACAGACAGACAGAAAACAGACAGATACATAGAGAGACAGACAGATAGACAGTGAAATAGATATATAGATAGACAGACAGACAGACAGACAGACAGATAAAGAGACAGTTACATACACAGACAGAGCGACAGATCGAATTATTTGAATTAGTTATGATTGTTTAAAATAATATTTTGAAAACCATATTTTGCCAATAATACACTTCATAATAAAGCATTTAAACATTTATTTATTTTAACTTGACCATTATTTTAAATATTCATTATTCATTTATTATGCAAACAGTCATAACTTTAACAATTATTGTACTTATCTCATTACAATATATCTTTAGGAAAATTCATTTCAACTGACTGTTGAACATTTTACAAATGTTTATTTACTGAAGTCCTCGTTTGTGTAAACATGACGAATATATATTTTTCAAGAATTTCTGCTCATAAGTGACACATATTTAATGTTTTCTGCCTCCTTGTGGTAGAATTGCTCAGTGCAGCTGAAGATAAGAGAAAAGGTGTGTAATGTAAAGTTATGAACAACAGGTGGAGCTAGACTGACATGTATGAGCTGCAAACACTGTCATGAGCCAGCGGTCTATTTCAACAAATTTTGGCATAAGAGGAAAATCTATTACATCGTTAAATTATATATATATATATATATATATATATATATATATATATATATATATATATATATATATATATATATATAGATAGATAGATAGATAGATAGATAGATAGATAGATAGATAGATAGATAGATAGATAGATAGATAGATATGCCTTTTTCCAGATTAAATGTGATATCTGTTGGTCTCAATGCTGTTTAGTTATCATATGGTTATCATTTTTGGTATAAAAGTACAGCCAACCTTTGACCAAGTAGGACATGATCCTGGATTAACATCTGTGTTGATCCTGGAACATTCCAGTCAGCCAATCAGAATTAAGGGATACATTTACTGTTTGTGTTAAGTTTAAGCTTATGTTCAGGTTTATGCACTCCTACATGATTGTTATCCGACTATTATTTCCCTCTCTGATTTTGTGATAATTTATAGTTATGAAGTTTATGGGTAGAGAATAGGTATGGATCACATTTTCCAACAAAAATAATGTTCCAGGAGGATCAACAGAGCGTTGGATGTTAATCCAGGATCGCATCGTACTTTACAAAATGTCGATGACGTGCTAAAAGTACAGTTAAGTACAGTAGGTGTGCAGTGTGTGTGGTGTCTACACACACATACTGTAAAATAAAAAGGACTACATAAACATTGCTATAGGTCACTTTTAGCAGATACACAATATAGCTGTAATGATAAAAACTACAGAGAACAATGATGAATGATAAAACGTAAACAGCCAATCAGAGTCCACCCTGCATTAAAGAGCGCGAACATTTAAAAATCTGCGCGCGTGCACTTAGAATAAATATCAGCCGTTATTGTAGACGCTATCTGAGTTAGCTTTATAGTTATTATTGGTTTAAATGTTGGCATATCTTAAAAGTGTTTTCAATAATATGTTGAATGCGTGTGTGTGTCGTGTTTTCGTATAAGTAGATTCACCTCAGTGACGAAAACAGTGACGCACAGATCATGGATCTGAAATGTTCCAGCTTCGTCTGCTCTGCGGTACAGTACATGTCGCTGTTTATCGGTTGTTGCTAGAGCGGATACGTTTGCGGCCGGAAGTTAACGCAAATTATTTCTATTATTTATTAAATTTCTCATTTGTTGTATTTTAATAACGTCTACCCCCACCACAACCCTAAACCCAAACCCTAACCGTCACAGTAATTTAAAAACTGTTGTACCGAGTATTAGTTATGTTATCTATTAAATTACCCAATAAAATGTTTTTTTAACGCCTACCCCCAACCCTCACAGTACTGTAAAAATATTAATTATTGTTATACAGTGTCATAAAAAATGCTGCTTTATTAATGTGCATATCGCACTTCCGGCCGGCCGCATATCCGATCTAGACTTTACCCTGTTTATCTTTGCTTTTGGTCTTGTTTCTCTTTTGCCTGGATCTTTCATGCAACAAGTCTCCTCCAGCTGAGCGTTCAGAGCCGCAGCAGCACAGCTATCAGCCGCTCGACGGGAGCCCGCGCGCCGCGTGACCGAGCTCATAATTAACAGCGTATGGCAAGCCGAATTAACATTTAACATATCCACCTTACTTTTCACCTATCAATATGCGGTCTTGCGTCCTCGTGTTCTTCACATCATCAACTGCCAAAGTTCAGTTCCAAAACTCGAAAGTTCCCGAGTGAAAGTTCCCGGATGCAATCTTGACTACGAGGATGCGTCGATGGAGATTTGAACACAAAACTTGCCCGGGAAGAAGTCCCTGAAGTCATTGCGACGAAATAAGGCGGTGGGAATATAGATTTTTATTAAAGTTCAGCGACATAACTTGTTTCTCTCTGGAGTTTCCCTATATGAGACATTATCATTTTTATTTTTATAAAGATGACGCTTGTCCCCCCCCACTGTCTCCCCCGACGGCCCGCACTCACATTACATTTGGGCTTTGGCACTCTTACTTCATTGATGATGCGCTGTTCAGTAAGCGCTTTTACTCAGCACAGTGGAGATTTCTTTAGTTATATCGTTTTATTGTAATATTCAGTGACACACAGTCATCTATTTCACCGAACAGATCATAAACAATCATGAAGTCCTCGTGCTGCAGGAATTAGGAGGTTTGCTGAAGGTGCAGCTGTTGTGCAGTGAGGGGTTTGCGTCTTTAATAAACTACGACTGTTTGCGTTCATTAAATTATGAGAATTATTTGTAAACGCATATGAAACAGTCCCTTAAAAGTCACGTCTCGTCTTTAGTTTTCTGCCTTTTTTGCACTCACACGTTGCCAAAGCCCGAATGAACTGAGCCGGATTCAGAGCATTCACACTTCTTAAATGGTCCGGGAAACGGGCCTGGCCATGGTTCGGATCGCATAGTGTGAGTACGCCCTAAACATATTTGTATTTTATTAATTAATGTAAGAAATAACAAAACGGCGCTGGTTCTAAATTGTCTGAAAATCGTGAAAAAATCGTACCGCATCATATAAGAGCAGTATTGTATTGAATCGTGAGTTAAGTAAATTGTTACATCCTTACGTTTTATAGATTAAATGTTAAATGGGCTTGCCATCTTTTACTTTATTTATTTTTCCCCCATTTTCCCCTAATTGATTTTTGTTTCTTTTTTTACCTCATATACAGTGTAAGATGTTAAAAACTGTTGTAAAAAATAATGTATACAAAGTTTGTATTAGTATTTTTGTGCCAATGTGTAACCCCCCCCCCCCAATCCCCCAGTGCCCCATCCCCCCCCAAAAAAAAAAAAAACATTCCTGTCACGGTTAAGACGAGATGATGTTAAACGGGACGGACTGACCGGTGACCTGCTGACGTGTGTAGAGAACTTTTGGAGAAACGGGCAGGAAAACATCTCATATTCGCTCTTTTTGGGTGGATGTTAAAGGTTTCGAAATCATAATGTGGAACAATGCGTTAAGACAAGAGGCTTTTTTCTTCGTTTAAAGCAAATGAGGAAGGAATGTGTGTTAATTAAACGCTCAGACAGCAGTGAACAGCCTTTAATGACCTGTAAACATCCTTCACAACATGTGCTGCTGCTGGAGAACATGCCAGAGCTTTACTGATTTAATATCTCATACGTGCTCAGGGTTCATCATTATTAGAGGCTTAATGTTGTCTGATTGAATTATTCATTTATTTATTAGTGCTGGGTTAATTAAATGCATCCAAACTTAAAGTTTGTTTTGGCATGATGTGTATGTACTAGCGCTGCGCGATATTGGAAAAATCTTATATTGCAAAAAAATGTTTAATCTGCGATATCTATATTGCGATAGAAATACAGTTTACCTAGATGGGCTGAATTATTTATAAGAAATGATCATTGTAGATTGATTGGGATGATTCTGTAGGGGAGTGCAATAAATAAAAGCAATATTGACTGGAGAAATTATTTCATTTGGTACTACATACAATAAGTGATAAATAAATATTTAAAAGTAAATATTTAGCAATTTAGCCTTTTTTAACATTTAATAAATACTGCCTTGATTAACAGAATATTTTTTTAATTATTAAATAAAGTTATAATTAAAAAACTGACCACAACTTTATATATACAGTTGAAGTCAGAATTATTCGCCCCCTTTTGATTTTTTTTCTTTTTTAAATATTTCCCAAATGATGTTTAACAGCGCAAGGAAATTTTACAGTGTGTCTGATAATGTTTTTTCTTCTGGAGAAAGTCTTATTAGTTTTATTTCGGCCAGAATAAAAGCAATTCTTAATTTTTTTAAAAACCATTTTAAGGTCAAAATTATTAGCTTTCTTTAGCTATATTTTTTATCGATTGTCTACAGAACAAACCATCGTTATACAATAACCTGACTAATTACCCGGTGTTAAAGTGCAAACTTTTATATATAAGTACAAGCTTTTTCGTGCACCGCTCAGTATAAATTTTGCTCTATACTTTTTATGCAATGATAATAAATTTGAATTAAAATGTAATACATTTTGGTGTATCTGAAATAATTAATAACACTGTAATTTGACCATTTTCACACCAAAAAAAAAAAAAATTTAAATAAATACAACTCATATCATAACCTTTTACTCTAAATATCATTTACTTGAATTATTTTCTATAATTTAGCAGTTATATGTTTAAATTGAGACATGGATTTTGCTGTGTAAGTATTTTATAGTTCAAATTGTGGAACGCCTGTAACTGCAGTGGTAGAAATATAATATATTTGGAATGTATACATTTGATTTGTTATTAGAGCATTTTAAGAAGCCTTTCATAGATTGAAAATGTATACAGACACAAACCTGACGTCAAACAAGTCTTTTTAAAACAATTTTTAAAAAATTCACCATGCATAATTCTTCAAAAATTAATGTCATTTTCCCATCAATTATGCCTCAGGTATGTTTTCAAGTGAAGTTTCACAAACTAACTTTGAGAGGAGCAAGTGATAAGATTGACTGCAGCTGATGCCTATCACTAATCACTAGCTAGCCAATCGGATCATTCTAAATTTAATTTAAATATCCAGCCTAAGCTTCATTCCTCATTTTCGCAAATTTGGTCAGGATCCCAGGGTTAAACCCCTACTCTTTTTCGAAGGACATACTGGAATTTTTAATGAGCACAGAGAGTCAGGACCTCGGTTTAACGTCTCATCCGAAAGACAGCGCTCACTGAGCAGTATAGAGTCCCTGTCACTATACCGGGGCATAAGGACCCTCACACGGCAGGTTGAGCGCCCCCTGCTGGCTTCACTAACACCACTTCCGGCAGCAACCTAGCTTTCCCATGTGATCTCTCATCCAGGTACTGACCAGGCGCAGCCCTGCTTAGATTCAGTGGGCGACCATGTGAGAGTTGCTGAGAGAGACCAGGCGGGAACCTTGTACTCTTTTATCTCCAAGCTCAGGGTTCTCTCCCGGCACAGCATGCCAAACCTGCTATAATAGTCAAGCCCCACATAGCAGAATATCTCTGGCCCAGCTCTGCTTGGCCCACTTGTTGCAGTGAATTACGGTACATGACTAGACCAGGTCTGGCTTCCAGACAAGGGCCAAGCATGGACCATATCTGGGCCAAGTCTCCGCCAAATTAACAGCCCATAATTGAGCCTGAACTGGGCCAGATATGTTGCTGTGTCACAACTGCGATGAATCATTGCGCTTTAAGGTTGATTTATAGTTCTGCATCAAATGCACGCGTATGTTACAGCGTTGACGCATAGCCCTACGCTGTAGCCGTATGCGTCGCTGACGTGCACCTCTCAAAAAATGTAACTACATGTCGCAACGACGCGTAGCGCAAGCTCTGTGATTGATCGGCTTGATAGTGCTGACGAGTCTGGGCGGGACCGAGAGCCGTGCGAATGGCGCGACCCCGATGGGGTGATTGTTTACAAGTGTGGAGTCCCGTGACGGAGCTCCGGATGGAAAGTTTTGTTTTGTGTTTACCTCATAGTTAAAGTTGTCCACCGGTTCCTGCCTTAAAATGAGCGAGTTTGAGCCACTTGTACATTCAGGATTTGTTCAGGAAAAGCAAAACACCAGCGAAGAAACTCGGCACAGACGACCATTAACACCTCACTGCCAACTAGCATTTCGGAAGTGTTAATGCAGACCAACAGAGACGTGGGTTACGCTGGTCACTTGACGCAGAAGTATAAACCTGGCTTTAGGCGTGCTATTGGCATTTTTTTCTGACAGCGACCTGGTTGGTATATATTTTTTTTCTTTATTTAAAAATTATGCAAATTTATTTTAAATGTGGGTCAAGATAGGCCAAACTTACGCTGCCCACATATAAATTTTTGACATCTGGGCCAACTACAATTTACATCTGGCACAAGTAATGTGTGCTGCCTTAAAGACGGTGCCACCTCTGCCAAACCAAGGCCATGTTTGGCCCACATGCTGTATGCCAGTGCCGGAAGAATGCCTGCTGGGGCGGATTTATGCCAAATCTGGGCCAGAATTCTTTGCTACCTCGCGCATTATCTAAGTGTGAACTCTTGAAAAACAAATTAATCTTCTTTTCCTTGAACGGCACAGTACTGCGAGTTCATCACTGCTTTATTACAGGTATGTGCACCTTTTGTAAAGCTGCATTGGACAAACAACGCGCTATCCAAACAAACTTGAGTTGAATGAATGTGCATGTTCTCCACAGGCAAACATGTTTTTTTGGCCGTGCTTTTAAACAGAAGATGACAAGCATCCCAGATATACTGTTCTTCACTGTACCGTATGGACATGCTGCAACTGGAACTGAAAAACCTGATGTACTTTCTCTGACAGTTCACCTTTGGCATAGTTCAGTGTTGAAATAATGTTAGCAGCAGCGTATACAGACGCAGATTAGTGAGCTCTACAATTCAGAAACGCATTATTAGCGCCTCCGGTGGCCGTTCAGTGAACTGCAGCCTTACGTTTGGTTCAATTCATTGTGTGTAGAAGTTATTTTTCATGTGATTATACTAAAAGAAATCTACAGAATTTAAATGCATACTGCTGAGAGCGCTGTTTAGATGCGTCCTGTATGCCATAATGCATGTGAGATTAATGCAAAACAATTAGTAACTATAAGTGGGAACTCAGCAGTAAAACAGGCCTCTGAGAAAGCAAAATGAGTGTTTTTTTCTTGTAAATGAGCATCATTGAGCCGCTGGGAGGAAAAACACTCCTCCTGGAGCATCAGTATGCAGGAAGCGGCTGACGACACAAAGAAAGGAATGAATGAGCAAACCCAGTGAATTCACAGGAAAACTGCATTCCTGGAATAAATAAAAGCGTCGAGTTTCAGTGATGAATCAATTTTATATGTATTGGAGAAAAGTTTGTCCATGCAGCGTTCAAATTGCTAGGATTCTTGCATTGATATGTGGTTGCTATGGTGTTCTGTGCGGTTGCCAGGGCATTGTTATGAGGTTACCAACACATTCTGATTTGTTAAATTATTATTATCATTGTTTTTAATTGTGGTTACCTTCTTATTGTTCTGCAGCTGTTTTAAATTTTAGTTTTAAGTGTGGTTGCTAGGCAATTGCTGGTTGCTAAGGGGGTTTTCCCAGGTTTTGTTAATGTATTATCTAATGCATTGCTATGCAGTTGCTATGGCATTGCTATGTGATTAATATATTAAACATGTTCTTGGTGGTTGCTAGGCCATTGCTGGGTGATTGCCAAGGTAACTTTCTTGGGTTTTGCGGTAAAATGTTTTAATGTATCATGTAATGCTATAGCATTGCTATGTGTTAAATGTGTACTTGGTGGTTGCTAGGCCATTGCTGGTTGGTTGCTAAGGGCGTTTTCCTAGGTTTTGTGGTAAAGTGTATTATCTAATGCAGTGCTATGCAGTTGCTATGGCATTTCTAAGTGTTAAATATGTTACATGTGTTCTTAGTGGTTGCTAGGCCATTGCTGGGGGGTTGCTAAGGGCATTTTAATGCATTGCTATGTAGTTGCTATGGCTTTGCTATGAGATTAATATATTAAATGTTCTTGGTGGTTGCTAGGCCATTGCTGGGTGGTTGCTAAGGATGTTTTCCTGGGTTTTGCTGTGAAATTTGATAATGTATTATAATGCATTGCTACGCAGTTGCTATGGCATTTCTAAATGATTAATATATTACATGTGTTCTTGGTGGTTGCTAGGCCATTGCTAGGTGGTTGCTAAGGACATTTTAATGCATTGCTATGCAGTTGCTAAGCAATTTGTATGTGATTAATATATTAAACGTGTTCTTGGTGGTTGCTAAGGGCGTTTTCCTGGGTTTTGCGGTAAAGTGTATTATCTAATGCAGTGCTATGCAGTTGCTATGGCATTTCTAAGTGATTAATATATTACATGTGTCCTTGGTGGTTGCTAGGCCATTGCTGGGTGGTTGTTAAGGGCATTTTAATGCATTGCTATGCAGTTGCTATGGCGTTGCTATGTGTTTATATACATTACGTGTGTCCTTAGTGGTTGCTAGGCCATTGCTGTGTTGTTGCTAACAGGGTTTTCCCGGGTTTTTTGCTGAGGTCTCCTGGGTGTTTTTTAATGATTTTCTTGGTTGCTGCAGTATTGTTTTAGGTTTTTTCTAGAGTGTTGCTGCATGGTTGCTAAGGTTTTTATAGCTCATTGTGGTTGCTAGGATGTTACTAAGGCTCGCTAAGTGATTTATAGATAACTTTTTGGTTGCTGCAAAACTCTTTTAGCCGGTTTCTAAGGTGTTGCTTGGTGGTTCCTACAGTGCTTCATTGCTCTTTGTGGTTGCTAAGATGTTGCTAAGGTCTTCTGGGTGTATTTAATCAACCCTGCATTATTCTTTTAGCTAGTTTCTAAGGTGTTGCAGAGAAGTTTTGTTGCTCTTTGTGGTTTTTAAGGTGTTGAGTCTTCTGAGTGTTTTTTAATGAACTCCTGTGTTGCTGCAGAATTGTTTTAGGTGGTTTCTAAGGTGTTTCTGCGTGGTAGCTAAGGTGTTTATTGCTTTTCGTGGTTACTAATGTGTTGCTGAGGTCTTCTTAGTGTTGTTTAATATTAATAATAATAATAATTCCTTATGTAACGGAGGCCAGCTAGTGTGTGCTGTGCAGGTAAACCTCACTCCTCTGACCTCTAAAGGTGCCCTAGCGACAGACACTAGAGGTCATGGTCTTTAGCCTCCTTGTTAGAGCAACCGACTCCCATGCGGAAGGTCGCCGGTTCGATCCCAGCTCAGAGCGGGTTGGGTGGCGTAGGACCGGCGGGGTTACATTGGTGCCGTGACCCGGATGGGAGTGAGGTTTAGGGGGGTGAGTGTAACGGAGGCCAGCTAGTGTGTGCTGTGCAGGTAAACCTCACTCCTCTGACCTCTAAAGTTGCTCTAGCGACAGACACTAGAGGCCATGGTCTTTAGCCTCCTTGTTAGAGCAACCGACTCCCATGTGGAAGGTCGCCGGTTGGAAACCAGCCGGGAGAGGGTTGGGTGGCGTAGGACCGGCGGGGTTACACTTACATTTATATAGTTCTTTTCTGGGCATTCAAAGCACTTTACACAATGGGGGGGAATCTCCTCATCCACCACCAGTGTGCAGCATCCACCTGGATGACGTGACGGCAGCCATTTTGCGTCAGACCGCACACCAGCTGATTGGTGGAGAGGACAGAGTGATGAAGCCAATTGGAATATGGGGAGGCTTAGGAGGCCATGATGGACAGAGGCCGGTGGGCAGGTTTGGCCAGGATGCCGGGATTTTTAACGACCACAGAGAGTCAAGAGCTCGGTTTAACGTCTCATCCGAAAGACGGCGCTTACTGAGCAGTATAGAGTCCCCATCACTAAACTGGGGCATTAGGACCCACACAGACCGCAGGCTGGGCGCCCCCTACTGGCCTCTCTAACACCACTTCCGGCAGCAACCTAGCTTTCCCATGTGGTCTCCCATCCAGGTAGTGACCGGGCGCAGCCCTGCTTAGCTTCAGTGGGCGACCATGTGAGAGTTGCAGAGAGCTAGCTGCCGTTTATTGAACTCTTGTGTTGCTACAGACTTTTTGTAGGTGGTTGCTTGGTGGTTAGGGTGGTTTTACATCCAGAATCTTGCTATGAAATGCATTCAGGCATTATGTATAGTGTGTATTTGCTATCATGTGGTTGCTAGGGTATTCTAGTTGGTTGCCGGGTGCACATAGTGTTACGAGTGTATGTTTTTTGCCGTAAAGGGGTGATTCACCGCGAAAAATGAAGACATTTTGAGGAAGAAAATCTGAAGAAAGCTGAAAAACTGTTGACTTCTATAGAAGGAAAAGCATCAATGGTTACAGGTTTCCAGCTTTCTTCAGAATATCTTCATTTGTGTTCAACAGAAAAAAGGAAACTTGTAAAGCTTTAAAACGAGTGAAGAGTGAATAAATGACGACAGAATGTTCATTTTTGCATGATCTGCCCCTTTAAGCAAAAAAAAAAACACCCTCTAAGAGTGCTGACATCTGTGTGTAAACATAAACAGAGTCACTCTCCAAATAAAAACAGAAGTTTATGAAAAATATGCATGCTGCCTGACCGACTCTCAAGAGTGTATCCCATGATCCTCTGCAGAGCCGGAGTCTAAAGCTGCTGTATTCATGTCTTGAGAGACTGGTTTGCTCAGGGTGGTCTTTTGAGACCGAGCCATAATGTCCCCTTTCTGTGGTGTCCTTCAGAGCGGCGCAGAGAGAAGAAGAGCGCTGGGCGACGGCGTTATGCAATCCGTCTTTGCCCCTCAGCAGCCTCCCGCTCTCAGTGTTTTGTGAATGGGAGCGAGAGGGAGGTGCTGGGAGGAGGAGTTGGACTTGGACCATCCAGGCTGACTGACGGCTTCCACGAAAACCAGAAAACCTCCACATTAGACGGCAAAACCTGAGACTCTACAGGACTCTTGACTGCTGCCGGCTGCCCTGCAACATCCTAATGAAAGGTGAGCATGTTTTGTCACGCTTGTTCTCGGCTGCTGCAGGGTTGTGCACTGAGAAACCCAACAGTCATAGTTATCAAATGAAATGAGCGTAGTTTACTCAAAATTTACAGAAAGTTGATTCTACTCATTTGAAAAAAGTGTTGAACTCAGTGTTGAAGGTAATGAGTTCATTAAATACCTCATTACTTATATGGAGTAAGTTCACAGCACTCATATACATTAGTTGTTTAACTCAAATGGTTTGTTGCAATCGGTTTCCTCAAACTGTTTGAGTTGCCTTAACTTATTGGGTTTACAGTACTCAGTCAGTTTGAGTTCTCTTCATTTTTTGGGTTTTACTGTGCTCAAACTGCTTTGTGTACTCAAATTGATTAAGTTCACAGAACTCATTGGGATTAGTTTAGACTGAAATGGCTTGTTGCAATCAGTTTCCTCAAATGGTTTGAGTTACCTTAACTTTTGGGGTGGTACAGTGTGTATGACATTAATATGTCACATGGCATTTATAGGTAAATGCAAGAATTAAACTGACATGTGGATTTGGTTTGTCACTGCTACACTGCAAAAATACTCATGTTTCAAGCCCAAATTAAATCAAGAAGCATTTTCTAGACAGGCAAAACATATTGTCTTGTTTTAATATTTAATAATATGCTAAAATAAGTGTGTTTTTAATAAAAACAAGCTAAATAATCTGCCAATGGGATAAGAAATATATTCTTGATTTAGAGTTAAGAAATACCTTATTACTTCAACTTAACTGGATTAAGTTCACAACACTCATATAATTTAGTTTTTTTTTAAACTCAAACAGTTTGAGTTGCCTTAACTTATTGGGTTTACAGTACTCAGTCAGTTTGAGTTCTCTTCATTTATTGGGTTTTCTGTGCTCAAATTGCATCATTTACTCAAATGGATTCACAGAACTCATTAGGATTAGTTTAGACTTATATGGCTTGTTGCAATCAGTTTCCTCAAATAGTTTGAGTTACTTTAACTTTTGGGGTGGTACAGTGTGTGTGACATTAATATGTCATATGACATTTAAAGGTAAATGCAAGAATTAAACTGACATTTGGATTTGGTTTGTCACTGCTACACTGCAAAAAATACTCATGTTTCAAGCCCAAATTAAATATAGGAGCATTTTCTAGACAGGCGAAACATATTGTCTTCTTTTAATATTTAATAATATGCTAGAATAAGTGTGTTTTTAGTTAAAACAAGCTAAATAATCTGCCAATGGGATAAGAAATATAATATTATATCAAAAGGATGGACAAGATTATTTTGCGTACCCCATTCTTAGATTATTTTCCTTGTTTTTTTTTTTTTTGAAATATGTACTTAATTTTGGCTCATTATTTATTAAAACAACACACTTATTTCTGCTTATCTAGATAATGCTTGTTCATTTAGAGTTAATGAAATACCTCATTATTTAACTGGGTTTACAGTACTCAGTCAGTTTGAGTTCTCTTCATTTATTGGGTTTTACTGTGCTCAAACTGCTTTGTGTACTCAAATTGATTTAGTTCACAGAACTCATTAGGATTAGTTTAGACTTAAATGGTTTGTTGCAATCGGTTTCCTCAAATGGTTTGAGTTACCTTAACTCACTGGGTTTATAGGTACATGCAAGAATTAAACTGACATGTGGATTTGGTTTGTCACTGCTACACTGCAAAAATACTCATGTTTCAAGCCCAAATTAAATCAAGGAGCATTTTCTAGACAGGCAAAACATATTGTCTTCTTTTAATATTTAATAATCTGCTAAAATAAGTGTGTTTTTAATTAAACCAGCTAAATAATCTGTGAATGGCATAAGAAATATAATATATAAAAGGATGGACAAGATTATTTTGCGTACCCCATTGGTAGATTATTTTCCTTGTTTTTTTTTTTTTTAATGTACTTAATTTTGGCTTATTATTTATTAAAACAACTCAGTTATTTTTGATTATCTAGAAAATGCTTCTTGATTTAGATTTAATGAAATACCTCATTACCTCAACGTAACTGGATTAAGTTCACAGCACTGGTTTGAGTTACCTTTACTTACTGGGTGTTACAGTGTGTGCTTGATGTGTTTGCATGACATTTATTGGTACATGCAAGAATCAAACTGACATTTGGATTTGGTTTGTCACTGCTACACTGCAAAAATGCACTTGTTTCTAATCCAGATTAAATCAAGAAGCATTTTCAAGACAGGCACAACATATTGTCTTGTTTTATTATTTAATAATATGCAATAACTGTAAGTGCATTTTTAATTAAAACAAGCTAAATAATCTGCCAATGGGATAAGAAATATATTCTTGATTTAGAGTTAATTAAATACCTCATTACTTCAACTTAAATGGAGTAAGTTCACAGCACTCATAGAATTTAGTTTTTTTTTAACTCAAGCAGTTTGAGTTGCCTTAACTTATTGGGTTTACAGTACTCAGTCAGTTTGAGTTCTCTTCATTTATTGGGTTTTACTGTGCTCAAATAAAACAAGCTAAATAATCTGCCAATGGGATAAGAAATATAATTATATTTAATAATTATATAATTGCCCACCCTATTGGTTGATTATATTCCTTGTTTTATGGAAAAATTAACTTAATTTTGGCACATTACTTCCTAAAACAATACAATTATATCCGCTTGTCTAGAAAATCCTCCTTGTTTAAGGAATTTGTAGATATTTGGACTACAAACCAGAGAACAATCTAAGAAGAGGTTGAAGTTGACATGTTTTATTCATCTTTATTCCTTCAGCTTAGTCCCTTATTTAGCAGGTATTGCCACAGTGGAATGAACCACCAACTATTCCAGCGTATATGGATGCTTTTTCAGCTGCAACCCAGTACTGGGAAACACCCATAAACTCTCATTCACACACACACACACACACACACACACACACACACACACACACACACACACACACACACACACACACACACTCATATACTATGGCCAATTAAGTTCATCATTAGTTCAGCATCAATTCCCCTATAGCGCATGTGTTTGGACTGTGGGGGAAACTGGAGCACGCCAACATGGGGAGAACTTGCAAACTCCATACAGAGATGCCAACTGACTCAGCTGGGACTTGAACCAGTGACCCTATTGCTGTGAGGCGACAGTGCTAACCACTGAGCCACCGTGCTGCTATGTGTATGTATATATATATATATATATATATATATATATATATATATATATATATATATATATATATATATATATATATATATATATATATATATATATATATATATATATGTATATATATAATTTTAAAAAAGAGTTTCAAATTATTGTAATCTTTCCAAAGACATTCATCTTATCTTTCTGTTATATTAGTTTTATTAAGACATATGATCACAGATTGCTTGTCTTTAAGCAAGGATGCATTACATTGATCAAAATTGACAGAATATTTATAACATTAGCAAAGATTTCGGTCGAAGAAATGCAGATTTTCAGCATTGCTAATAGTTTTGAGTGGCAAACCAGATCATTAGAATGAAGAATCCAGTGACACTGAAGGCTAAAAAGTAAACCTTCAATTACAGGAATAAATCAGATTTTACAATAAATTCACATGGAAAACCGCTATTTTGGATTGTAATAATATGTTCACATTATTACTGCATTGATTAAATACATTTGTAGTGTATTTTTTACCGATTTAATGCAAAAAATGTCAGCTAGCTTTTACATGTTCGCTCACTGAAGCTAAGCAGCCTGCGCCCAGGCAGAGCCACTGCTCGCTGCAGAGCCACTTGGGCTCTAATGAGGGGGAGCTTGAGCTCCAACTCCTTCTCCTGTAAGCTGTTTTAATGCGTACACCCACCCCACCCCTAACCACAACCCCCAGTGACATCACTTGTAGTGGAAGTGCATACCCAAGTGGCTCTGCAGTGAGTACCACTTGGGATGGTAGACCACCACAAGCTAGGTTGCTGGCGGATGTGGTGTTAACGAGGCAAGCAGGGGACGCTCAACCTGTGGTCTGTGTGGGTCCTAACACCCCAGTATATTGATGGGGGCTCTATACTGCTCAGTGAGCACTGTCTTTCGGATGAGACGTCAAACTGAGGTCCTGAGAGATTGTTAAAGGGTTTAACCCACGGCCTTCTGTCCATCATGACCTCCTAACCATCCCCATATAATAATTAGCTTCATCACTCGGTCTCCTCTCCACCAATCAGCTGGTGTGTGATGTGCGGTCTGGTGCACTATGTCCACTATGCCCTATACACTATTATTATTATTATTATTATTATTATTATTATTATTATTATTGTTGTTGTTGTTGTTGTTGTTGTTGTTGTTGTTGTTGTTATTATTATTATTATTATTGTTATTATTGTTATTATTATTATTATTATTGTTGTTATTATTGTTATTGTTATTATTATTATTATTATTATTATTGTTATTATTATTATTATTATTATTATTATTGTTATTATTATTATTATTATTATTATTGTTGTTGTTGTTGTTATTATTATTAATATTATTATTGTTATTATTATTATTAATAATAATAATATTGTTATTATTATTATTATTATTGTTATTATTAATATTATTATTATTATTGTTATTATTATTATTATTATTATTATTATTGCTGTTATTATTATTATTTATATTATTATTATTATTATTATTATTGTTGTTATTATTATTATTATTATTATTATTATTATTATTGTTATTGTTATTAATATTATTATTAATATTATTATTATTATTAATATTATTGTTATTATTATTATTATTATTATTATTATTATTGTTATTATTATTATTATTATTATTATTATTGTTGTTGTTATTATTATTATTAATATTATTATTGTTATTATTATTATTAATAATAATAATATTGTTATTATTATTATTATTATTGTTATTATTAATATTATTATTATTATTGTTATTATTATTATTATTATTATTATTATTATTGCTGTTATTATTATTATTTATATTATTATTATTATTATTATTGTTGTTATTATTATTATTATTGTTGTTATTGTTATTAATATTATTATTAATATTATTATTATTATTAATATTATTATTATTGTTGTTATTATTATTATTATTATTATTATTATTATTAGTATTAATATTATTAATTACACTAGTGGTACGCGGACTTACTTCTAGTGGTACGCGGAGGAATCACTGAGTAGTGAAAGAAAAATTAAATACAATTTTAATAATTTGATGCGTTCGATAACCCTGATGTGATCAGCATTGGCTGCTCTCTAAAGCTTACGATTGAAGCGATGTGTTTAGAATGTTTACTTTAGATGGTTTGTTTGTCATAATCTTTTTCTCATGAGACGCATCAGACAAATTAATTTAAATCTGAGCACAATTTCCATTTTAGTCTCTTTCAAGATCATACAGTTGAAGTCTTACACAGTAATACACAGTATTTCCTCTAATATTTGTTCTTCTGGAGAAAATGTTATTTGGTTTATTTCGGCTAGAATAAAAGCAGTTTTTAGTTTTTTTAAAACTCATTTTAAGCTCAATATTATTCGCCCCCTTAAGCAATACTAGTTTTGGATTGTCTCCAGAGCAAACCACTGTTACACAATGACTTGCCCAATTACCCTAACTTTACCCTAATTACCCTAGTGAAGCCTTTAAATGTCACTTTAAGCTGTATAGAAGTGTCTTGAAGAATATCTAGCCTAATATTATTTACTGTCATCATGACAAAGAGAAAATAAATCAGTTATTAGAGATGAGTTATTACAACTGTTATGATTAGGAAAAAATACAAGGGGTATAATAATTCTGACTTCAACTGTATGCAATAAAACATTTTTGACCTCACTAGTATAATTGTTAGATATAGATATTAGTGGTATTAGAGGTGTGGTCTCACGGTTCGGTTCCGATTATCATGCCGCCGATTCGGTTCAATTCGATATCTCGCTGCATATACGACGCTTTCCATGTATTTTCTTCACAGCACAGCAGTTCTTGTAATAAAATATGTTTATATACTATTTGTAATACAATTTTGTCCTTTAATATAAACAGTCAGATATTTAAAATAAACCTTTAAACAACACTAGCATTTATAGCAAATAAACAAATATTAAATTTCCCGCTCGCTTTCTGAGCCTTGTCTAACAAGTTCTTTCTTACACCCCACAATTGGCCTCACGCTCAACAGAAAGGGCTGCGATTGACTCTTACGTGCTGGCGCTGTTCAAAGATAAGTGATACTGATAAACGGCAGCGGCGATCACAGCTGATCCATGATAAACACGGTGGAGAAAACTCTGAAGACAAATTTATCGATATCGGTTCAGTAATACATCATAACCAGATATTACGTATTGACGTCATTTATCTCCTATGCGCGATGTCGCAATACTATGGCGAAGGAGATGCTGTAAAACTCCATCATTACCTCTCTATTTCTCACTCACTTTGGACATTTGACCCGCTGGTGGGTTTGTGAGGTAACTTTTCCTCTCCTCTTGGCTGTTAAAGCGACAATTGTGGATCCAGACACGAGCGTGCCTAAGGTGTGAGTTTTCTCCACTTTGTCTAATATGGATTACCTGTGATAACCGCGTACTTGTACTTGTACTTAAGCCTGGGTCTCTAGTACTTTATACACCTTTGCTTGTCGCTTTGCCACTGAGAGTCGCTCATGTGAATGAGGCTTGATGGATTATATCAACCTTGCAATCACCCCACGAATGTTCATTTATTCATTTTCCTTCGGCTTAGTCCCTTTATTCATCAGAGGTCGCCACAGCGGAACGAACCATGATTCCAGCATGCTTTACACAGTGGATCCCCTTCCAGCTGCAACCCAGTACTGGGAAACACCCATACACACTCATTCACACACAAACACTATGGCCAATTTGGTTTATTCAATTCACCTATAGCGCATGTGTTTGGAGCACACGGAGGAAACCAATGCCAACACGGGGAGAACATGCAAACTCCACACAGAAACACCAACTGACCCAGCCGAGCGTCTTGCTGTGAGGCTACAGTGCTAACCATTGAGCCACCGTGCCACCACATGTTCTCCATTTGTGTTTCATTTCTGATTTTATCTTGTGAATCTGATTAGTTTTTTCTGTATATGTTGTAATGCATGATTATATTGATGTTCAGTTTCCTGCACAGATCTATGATTTCGCTTGCAGAACTGATTGCATTATTGTAAGCCACAGGTACTATTTTTATTTTGCCTATAGTTGTTTTTGGACTTTTTTTTTTTTTTTTATATTTTATTTATGAGATAACGGCAACCTTTTTTATGTTCTACCAAAAAATCTTCAAATAGTGAGAGTACATTTACAGCAAAATTTCATTTTTGGGTGCACTGTTCCTTTAAAGAGGCTTATTTATAGTCCCTATATCCTTATAGTATCTTTAGGGAATCCAAGCACAATTTTTAGATCTCACTTGAAACTCTAGAGGAGATATGTGAGATTGACAGACAGCTGAGACAGTACAGAGATCTACAGTAAGTGCATTTCTCCTTCTCTTTGTTAGTTTTGTGTAATGCGAGCACCGTTTGGCCCTGTGTACACCTGGTGTTTGCATGTGTTGAGATGTGTCTCTTCTGACCACATGTTTTCAGAATTCGTTCAGACCTTTGGTTCAGGCAAAATCGCATTAAACCAATCGAATGGCAACTATTTCAATTGATAGCTGTTTGATTTGTGCAATGCGTTTGAGGGTGGAACCTGTTGGTGCTTTTCCCATATGGATTGTGTCTTCAGTCAGTAGTTGAAGAGTAGTTTTGGTTTTATGGCCACTTTAATAATAATAATAATAATAATAATAATAATAATAATAATAATAATAATAGTAGTAGTAATAATATTAATAATATTAGTAATAATAATATTAATAGTAGTAATAATATTAATAATAGTAATAGTAATAATAATAGTAGTAATAATAATAATAATAATAATAATAATAGTAATAATAATATTAATAATAGTAATAATAATAATAGTAATAATAGTAGTAGTAATAATAATGATGATAGTATTAATAATAATAATAATAATAATGATAGTATTATTAATAATAATAGTAGTAATCATATTAATAATAATAATAATAATAATAATAATAGTAATAATAATAATAATGGTATTAATAATAATAATAATAATAATAGTAGTAGTAATAATATTAATTATAATAGTAATAATAATAATAATAGTATTAATAATAGTAATAATAATAATGATAATAACAATAATAATAGTAATAATAATAATAGTAATAATAATATTAATAATAGTAATAATAATAGAAGGTAAAATAATAACAATAATAATAGTAATAATAATACTAATAGAAACATTAATAATAATAATATTAATAATAATAATATTAATAATAGGTAAAATAAGAATAATAGTAATAATAATAACAATAGTAATATAAATAATAATAATAATAATAATAGTTAAAATATTAATAGCAATAGTAATAATAAAAATAATAACAACAATAATAATGATAATAATTGTAATAATAACAATAATAATAATAGTAATAATAATATTAATAGTAATAATGATAGTAATATTAATAACAGTAGTAATAATATTAATAACATTAGTTATAGTAATAATACTAATAATAGTAGTAGTGATAATAATAATACTAATAATAATAGTAATAATAATACTAATATTAATAATAGTTATAATACTAATAAAAGTAATAATAATCATAATAATAATAATAATAATAGTAATAATATTAATTATATTAGTTATAGTAATAATACTAATAATAATAGTAATGATAATAATAATAATAGTAATAATAATAATAATAATTATAATAATAATAGGTAAAATAATAACAATAATATTAATAATAATAACAATACTAATAATAGGTAAAATAATAATAATATTAATAATAATAACAATAGTAATAATAATAATAATAGTTAAAATACTAACATTAACACTGAAAAGATGACTTGCTTTGATTTTCTAAATGTTTTTAGGTTAAGTGGTTGTAAACAATTTATATGGGCTGAACTTAAACCAATTAAGTTGAACATTACTAAATTTAATTTGTTTAAATTCAATCTATACTAATTGTTTGCAACAGTTTTGCTGAACTATTTTTTTCGGTGTACCAACTCAAAATATTTGACATCTGTTTATTCTTTACCCAAAAATAATCTACAACCATTCTAAAAGGGTAACCATTTGTACAGATAATAACAAGATCCCATATGTCATGTGTCTTTCCTACGAGCACACAGAAGCTCGGCTCAATATGCACCCGGCTCATGATCTCATCTCTGGCCTTGTGAAAAAAAACGACAGTAAACTGTGATCAAACCACTTCACTCTGAGGTCACTTTCCAAACAAACGGCCTCCAGTGCAGAAGTCTGTTCTACCTCAGGCCGCCAGTCCTTC
Source organism: Danio rerio (assembly GCF_049306965.1). Classification (NCBI taxonomy): domain Eukaryota; kingdom Metazoa; phylum Chordata; class Actinopteri; order Cypriniformes; family Danionidae; genus Danio; species Danio rerio. Next base: position 2,166,171 of record NC_133200.1, on the reverse strand, counting down.
ATTCCTCCAGGTGTCTTGTTAATGCAAGAGTCTATTTTTACCAGCCCGCCAATGCTTTTCACTGACAACTGTGACGCTCTTGTTTCTGCAATGAGAGAAAGAGCACATTCTCAAGGCCCTCGGCTCTGCGGGAAGTCCAGTGAGCTTGTTTGAAGCCTTAAGTATGTGGGACAGACGTCTAAAAAACATTGAGAGGCAGAAACAAGGGGACCTCTAAACCCTGGACCCTCTTTTTTAATGCAGGAGCAAGCTTTTCTCATACAATTTGTAGCTACACTTTTGTTCAGAAGATGTTTGCGTAATTTAAATTCAATTGATAACAATAATAATACAATCATGTAAACAAGTGTGCTTTGTATTGTTTTAGACCTGTCAAGAATTAAATAAATAAAAAAGGATGTAATGAGACATCACATAATTAAAAGATTAAGTCAAGCAATTCATTCAAAATGACTGATTCACTTAGAAATGAAGCGGTTCACTCAGGACTCGTTAGTCAATCATTCAAATGATTCATTCAAATGACTGATTCATTAAGAAATGAAGCAGTTTACTCAGGTCTCATTGATCATTAATTCAAGCGATTCATTCAAAACAACAGATTCATTTAGAAATGAAGCAGTTCACTCGGGACATTAAATCATTCATTAAAGTGATTCATTCAAATCAACAGATTCATTTAGAAACGAAGCAGTTCACTCAGGACTCATTAATTATTCATTCAACTGATTTGTTCAAAATGACTGATTCATCTAGAAGTCAAGCAGTTCACTTTAAACTCATTAATCATTCATTCAAGCGATTCATTCAAAACAACAGATTCATTTAGAAATGAAGCAGTTCACTCAGAAGTCTTATTCATTTATTCAAGTGATTCATTCCAAATTACTGATTCATTTAGAAATGAAGCAGTTCACTCAGCACTCGTTATTCATTAATTCAAGCAATTCATTCAAATCAACAGATTCATTTAGAAATGAAGCAGTACACTCAGGAGTCCTAATCATTCATTCAATTGATTTGTTCAAAATGACTGATTCATTTAGAAATGAAGCAGTTCACTCAGGACACTTAATCATTCAATCAAGTGATTTATTTAAAACAACAGATTCATTTAGAATTGAGGCAGTTCACTCAGGACTTTTAATCAATCATTTAAGTGATTCATTCAAATCAACAGATTCACTTAAAAATGAAGCGGTTCACTCAGGACTCATTAATTATTCATTCAATCGATTCGTTCAAAGCGACTGATTCATCTAGACATTAAGCAGTTTATTAAGAACTCAATAATCATTCATTCAAGCAATTCATTTAAAACAACAGATTCATTTAGAAATAAAGCAGTTCACTAAGGAATCATTAATAATTTATTCCAGCGGTTCATTCAAATGACTGATTCATTTAGAAATCAAGCAGTTCACTTAGGACTCATTAATCATTCATTCAAGTGATTCATTCAAAAATTACTGGTTTAATAAGAAATTAAGCAGTTCACTTAGGACTCATTAATCATTTCTTAATGTGATTCATTCAAATGACTGATTCATTTAGAAATGAAGCAGTTCGCTCGAGAAATATTAATCATTCATTCAATCGATTCGTCCAAAGCGACGTGATTTATCTAGAAATTAAGCGGTTCACTTTGGACCCAATAATAATTCATTCAAACTATTCATTCAAAACAACTGATTCATTTAGAAATGAAGCAATTCTCTCCAGGACTCATTAATCATTCATTAAAGTGATTCATTCTAAAATTAAGTTCAAATTAAGTTCATTCCCAAATTAAGCTGTTCTCACAGAACTCAGTAATCATTAAATCAAGTGATTCATTCTAAAAGACTGATTCGTTCAGAAATGAAACAGCTGACTGTTTTTGTGGATGGTTCATTGAATCGCTGACTCAAATGGTTCATTCAGAAACAGATTAATGTATGATCAGAACATTTGGAAAGCAAATGTGTTGTAGCATTATACGCGTCACCTTTGATCAATTTAGTGCATTCTTACTCAATATAAAAGTAATAATTTCATCATTTTAGTTTCAGTATTTATTACTGACCCAAGTGATTCATTGAAAAACAGATTGAATCATTTGGACAGGGAATGTGTTGTAACATTATAAACGTCACTCCTGATCAAGTTAATTCATGCCTACTGAATAAAAGTGTTAGTTTCATGCAACAAAAAAAGAGAAAAGAAATCTTTGTGTCCCTGAACGGTGCCGCTGAACGCTCAGATGAGTCTGACCCGTTAATTCAGGCTGACAGATCTGAACACAGTGAGTGAGTCTTCTGTTCCAAACACAGAGAGAGTCTTTTCACCCGTGCTGTGTTCATTGGCCGGTCGTATCCCATAATGCTCGTGTGATTTGCAGCTATCATGACATGCGTGAGGTCCTGTGAAGATGCAGAAGTGATGCGGTCACTAATAATGCTCTGGAACGGGGACAGTTCAGTCAAAAAAACTGTTCTGTCATCATTTGCAAACACAAGTATTTTAACAGGATTAGCAGGAACAGTTTCAGTGCACAGTTACCCGCAGTTCTGATGGGTGTTCTTATAGCAGTTTTCCTTCGGCTTAGTTCCTTACTAATCAGTGGTCGCCACAGTGGAATGAACCGCCAACTTATAAAGTATATGTTTTATACAGCAGATGCCCTTCCAGTTGCAACCCAGTACTGGGAAACACCCACACACTCATACACTACGGCCAATGAAGTTATTCAGTTCTCCAATAGCGCATGTGTTTGGACTGTGGGGGAAGCCGGAGCACCAGGAGGAAACCCATGGCAACACAAGGAGAACATGCCAACTTCACACAGATATGCCAACTGACCCATCTGCAACTTGAACCAGAGACCTTCTTGCTGTGAGGCGACAGTGCTAACCACTGAGGCTTGCTGTGCAACTTAACTTGCTATGTGGGTGTTTTTATATCTTGTTACTACATTATGGGGTTGCTACGTTGCAGGATGTTGCTATGACCATGTTAAGGTGTTGCTATGCGGTTGCTAAGTTGTTGCTGTGCAGGTGTTGTTGTCTTTTTTGTATGTTGCTAAGGCAGTGTAGTATGGCACATTTGAGTCATATGTGGTTGCTAATGTGTTCTATTTTCTTTTTAGCATGCTTTGATTGTTGCTATGACCGTGTTAAGGTGTTGCTATGTGGTTACTAAGGCATCCTGAGGGTTTTTTAGATACTGCTATGCAGTTTTTTGTATGTTGCTATGACAGTGTTAAGGTGCTGCTGTGTGGTACCTAAGCAGTCCTGAGTGTGTTTTAGCTTGTTCCTATGCAGTGTTTTATTTGGGTGGAAGGGGGGGGGTTGCTATGACAGTGTTAAGGTGTTGCTATGTGGTTGCTATAGAGTTCTGAATGTTTTTTTAGATGTTGCTATGCAGTGTTTTTGTATGTTGCTATGACAGTGGTAAATTGTTTTTGGGGGTGGGGGGCATGTTACTGTGCAGTTGTTAGGTGTTGTTTTCCTTTGCATGTTGCTATGACAGTGTTAAGGCGTTGCTATGTGGTTGCTAAGGAGTCCAGAGTGTTTTTTAGATGTTACTATGCAGTTTTTTTTTTTTTTGCATGTTGCTGTGATGGTGTTAATGTGTTGCTGTGTTGTAGCTAAGCAGTCCTGACTCCTGATTGTTTTTTAGGAGTTGCAATGTTTTTTTTATTTTGCTTGTTGATATGACAGTGGTAAGGTGTTGCTATGCAGTTGCTAAGGTGTCCAGAGTGTTTTTTTAAGTGTTTGTATGTAATTTTGTATTTGTATGTTGTTATGACAGTGTTAGGGTGTTGCTATGTGGTTACTAAGACGTGTTTTTTAAAAATACTATGCAGTTTTTTTTCCCTGCATGTTGCTATAACAGTGTCAAGGTGTTGCTGTGTGGTTACTGAGGAGTCCAGAATGTTGCTATGCAGTTTATTTCCTGCATGTTGCTATGACAATGTTAGGGTGTTGCTATTTGGTTACTAAGGAGTCCTGAGTGTTTTTTATATGTTGTTATATAATGTTTTTTTAGTGGGGGGGAGGGTTGCTATGGCAGTGTTAAGGTGTTGCTATGTGGCTGCTAAGGAGTCTTGAGTATTTTTTTCCGATGTTGCTCATTTTTTACATGTTGCTATGACAGAGTTAAGGTGTTGCTATGTTGCTAAGTAGTCCCGAGTGTTGTTGTAAGAGTTGCTATGCAGTTGTTGTCTTTTTTGCATGTTACTATGGTATTGTTAAAGTGTTTCTATGTTGCTAAGGAGTCTTAACTGTTTTTTAGATGTTGTTATACAGTGTTTTTTGGTGAGGGGGTTGCTATGACAGTGTTAAGGTGTAGCTCTGTGGTTGCTGTAGAGTTCTGAGTGTTTTTTAGATGTTGTTATACAGTGTTTTTTGGTGAGGGGGTTGCTGTGACAGTGTTAAGGTGTAGCTCTGTGGTTGCTATAGAGTTCTGAGTGTTTTTAGATGTTGTTATACAGTGTTTTTTGGTGAGGGGGTTGCTGTGACAGTGTTAAGGTGTGGCTCTGTGGTTGCTATAGAGTTCTGAGTGTTTTTTAGATGTTGTTATACAGTGTTTTTTGGTGAGGGGGTTGCTATGACAGTGTTAAGGTGTGGCTCTGTGGTTGCTATAGAGTTCTGAGTGTTTTTTAGATGTTGTTATACAGTGTTTTTTGGTGAGGGGGTTTGCTGTGACAGTGTTAAGGTGTGGCTCTGTGGTTGCTATAGAGTTCTGAGTGTTTTTTAGATGTTGTTATACAGTGTTTTTTGGTGAGGGGGTTGCTATGACAGTGTTAAGGTGTAGCTCTGTGGTTGCTATAGAGTTCTGAGTGTTTTTTAGATGTTGTTATACAGTGTTTTTTGGTGAGGGGGTTGCTATGACAGTGTTAAGGTGTGGCTCTGTGGTTGCTATAGAGTTCTGAGTGTTTTTTAGATGTTGTTATACAGTGTTTTTTGGTGAGGGGGTTGCTGTGACAGTGTTAAGGTGTTTCTCTGTGGTTGCTATAGAGTTCTGAGTGTTTTTTAGATGTTGTTATACAGTGTTTTTTGGTGAGGGGGTTGCTATGACAGTGTTAAGGTGTAGCTCTGTGGTTGCTATAGAGTTCTGAGTGTTTTTTAGATGTTGTTATACAGTGTTTTTGGTGAGGGGGTTGCTATGACAGTGTTAAGGTGTGGCTCTGTGGTTGCTATAGAGTTCTGAGTGTTTTTAAGATGTTGTTATACAGTGTTTTTTGGTGAGGGGGTTGCTGTGACAGTGTTAAGGTGTGGCTCTGTGGTTGCTATAGAGTTCTGAGTGTTGTTTTAGATGTTGTTATACAGTGTTTTTTGGTGAGGGGGTTGCTATGACAGTGTTAAGGTGTAGCTCTGTGGTTGCTATAGAGTTCTGAGTGTTTTTTAGATGTTGTTATACAGTGTTTTTTGGTGAGGGGGTTGCTATGACAGTGTTAAGGTGTGGCTCTGTGGTTGCTATAGAGTTCTGAGTGTTTTTTAGATGTTGTTATACAGTGTTTTTTGGTGAGGGGGTTGCTGTGACAGTGTTAAGGTGTTTCTCTGTGGTTGCTATAGAGTTCTGAGTGTTTTTTAGATGTTGTTATACAGTGTTTTTTGGTGAGGGGGTTGCTATGACAGTGTTAAGGTGTAGCTCTGTGGTTGCTATAGAGTTCTGAGTGTTTTTTAGATGTTGTTATACAGTGTTTTTTGGTGAGGGGGTTTGCTGTGACAGTGTTAAGGTGTAGCTCTGTGGTTGCTATAGAGTTCTGAGTGTTTTTTAGATGTTGTTATACAGTGTTTTTGGTGAGGGGGTTGCTATGACAGTGTTAAGGTGTGGCTCTGTGGTTGCTATAGAGTTCTGAGTGTTTTTAAGATGTTGTTATACAGTGTTTTTTGGTGAGGGGGTTGCTGTGACAGTGTTAAGGTGTGGCTCTGTGGTTGCTATAGAGTTCTGAGTGTTTTTTAGATGTTGTTATACAGTGTTTTTTGGTGAGGGGGTTGCTGTGACAGTGTTAAGGTGTGGCTCTGTGGTTGCTATAGAGTTCTGAGTGTTTTTTAGATGTTGTTATACAGTGTTTTTTGGTGAGGGGGTTGCTATGACAGTGTTAAGGTGTGGCTCTGTGGTTGCTATAGAGTTCTGAGTGTTTTTTAGATGTTGTTATACAGTGTTTTTTGGTGAGGGGGTTGCTATGACAGTGTTAAGGTGTGGCTCTGTGGTTGCTATAGAGTTCTGAGTGTTTTTTAGATGTTGTTATACAGTGTTTTTTGGTGAGGGGGTTGCTGTGACAGTGTTAAGGTGTAGCTCTGTGGTTGCTATAGAGTTCTGAGTGTTTTTTAGATGTTGTTATACAGTGTTTTTTGGTGAGGAGGGTTTGCTGTGACAGTGTTAAGGTGTGGCTCTGTGGTTGCTATAGAGTTCTGTGTTTTTTAGATGTTGTTATACAGTGTTTTTTGGTGAGGGAGTTGCTATGACAGTGTTAAGGTGTAGCTCTGTGGTTGCTATAGAGTTCTGAGTGTTTTTTAGATGTTGTTATACAGTGTTTTTTGGTGAGGGGGTTTGCTGTGACAGTGTTAAGGTGTAGCTCTGTGGTTGCTATAGAGTTCTGAGTGTTTTTTTAGGTGTTGTTAAACTGTTTTTTTGTGTGTGTTGGTGGTTGTTTTGTTATGACAGTGTTAAGGTGTTGCTATGTGGTTGCTAAAGAGTGTTTTTTTTTAAATGTTGCTACGCAGTATTTTTAGAGTGTATGTTGCTATGACCGTTTTAAGGTGTTACCATGTTGCTAAGTAGTCCCGGGTGTTGTTTTGAGAGTTGCTATGCAGTTGTTGTCTTTTTTCATGTTACTATAGCAGTGTTCAAGTGTTTCTATGTTGCTAAGGAGTCTTGAGTGCTTTTTTAGGAGTTGCTTTGCTGTTGTTGTTGTTTCTGCTTGTTGCTATGACAGTGTTAAGGTGTAGCTCTGTGGTTGCTATAGAGTTCTGAGTGTTTTTTAGATGTTGTTATACAGTGTTTTTTGGTGAGGAGGGTTTGCTGTGACAGTGTTGAGGTGTAGCTCTGTGGTTGCTATAGAGTTCTGAGTGTTTTTTAGGTGTTGTTAAACTGTTTTTTGTGTGTGTTGGTGGTTGTTTTGTTATGACAGTGTTAAGGTGTTGCTATGTGGTTGCTAAAGAGTGTTTTTTTTAAATGTTGCTACGCAGTATTTTGAGTGTATGTTGCTATGACTGTTTTAAGGTGTTACCATGTTGCTAAGTAGTCCCGGGTGTTGTTTTGAGAGTTGCTATGCAGTTGTTGTCTTTTTTCATGTTACTATAGCAGTGTTCAAGTGTTTCTATGTTGCTAAGGAGTCTTGAGTGCTTTTTTAGGAGTTGCTTTGCTGTTGTTGTTGTTTCTGCTTGTTGCTATGACAGTGTTAAGGTGTTGCTAAGTGGGTAGTTGGGTATTATGGGCACTCGCAGTCGCTAAGTTATTCTAATTGTATGATGAATGTTGCTATGTTGGCGTTTCCCTGTGGAGTTTGCATGTTCTCCCCGTGTTGGCATGCTCCGGTTTTCCCCTACAGTCCAAACACATGCGCTATAGGGGAATTGGGTAGGCTAAATTGTCATATTGTATGAGTGTTAATGAGTGTGCATGGATGTTTCCCAGTGAAGGGTTGCAGCTGGAAGGGCATCCGTTGTGTAAAACATATGCTGGATAAGTTGGCGGTTCATTCCACTGTGGCGACCACAGATTACTAAAGGGACTAAGCTGAACTAAAAATGAATGACTGTTGCTATGTTATTGCTTAATCTTCTTTGATTAATTGAATGTTTGCTCTTCATTCGGAGTGTTTTTAGTCTATCGCTTGTTTAATCTTAAGCGTAGTGCCCTCATGAGTGTTTTTTTCTCATGTCGGCTGATCGCAGTAAATCACATGAGATAAGTTGCTTTCTGGCTCCTGCCGCTACGGTTAGAAATGTCATGACAAAACTTGCAGTAATATGCATGGAATTGAGCGGGTCCACCGCATTCGCACAAACACACACTCTTTTGTGCACAGACTGGTTTACGAGCCGCGCTCATGAAAGGATCTGGCCTGAATGGGTGTGTTCGGGTTTTCATGACTTACAAAAATAAAAAAACAAGCGAAAACACTGTCATCTGTCTTGTAAAATTAGACTGTCAATGATGCAATACATTGAATAATTAACTGTCATGCATTAATTTTCGCTCATTAACTGAAGTCAGACCTCTTCATAGCAGTCATGGGTTTACTTTAATTTGTTTGTTTTGTTTTCAGCAGGACAGAAGGAGATGGAGCCGTCGAATGGGCTGAACCGGCCGCTGGAGATCGTCCCGCACGCCGAGGTGAAGATGAAGGACAGAGGACAGTGGAGCAACAAGCTGGAGTTTGTGCTGTCTGTGGCTGGGGAAATCATCGGCTTGGGGAACGTCTGGAGATTTCCGTATCTCTGCTACAAGAACGGCGGAGGTGAGAGGCGCTCTGCTTCAATCTTGCATGCACATCAATGAACACCACAGGAATATTTATGTGCATGTGCAAAAACATACTGGTATTAATGCATGGGTTTGTATGAAGCATTACCATGGTGCACACACAAACACACATGCAAAGACATCTCATAAAAACAACAAGAACAAAGTATTAACATTGCTTATGGCTAGAAAATGTTGCCATGTTAAAAATGATCATTATTTATGTCTAAGAAGGAAGACCATGTTCAAAAATGATTATTGTTAAGCCTAAAATGTATTACCATGTTAAAAATGATCATTGTTATGCCTAAGAAGGAAGAAGGTGTTGAGAAATGATCATTGTTTAAGCCTAATCAAATGACCATGTTGAAAAATGATGATTGTTTATGCCCAAAAATATTAATTTGTTGAAAAATTATTATTATTTAAGCCTAAAAAGTATTTTCATACTGAAAAATTATTATTGTTTATGAGTAAAAATTATTACCATGTTAAAAATTATCTTTGTTATGCCTAAAAAGAAAGACCATGTTAAAAATGAACTTTGTTTATGTCCAAAAGCATTTACCACGTTGAAATATTATCATTGTTTATGCCTAAAAAGTATAATCATACTGAAAAATGATAATTGTTTATGCCTAAGAAGGATTTACCATGTTAAAAATTAATTATTTATGGCTAAAAAAGTATAACCATGGTAAAAATGACCATTGATTATGACTAGAAAGTGTTGCCCTGTTAAAATTGTATTATTATTATGCCCTAAAAAATATAACCATGTTAAAAAAATTAATTTTGTTTATGCCTAAGAAGGTAGGCCATGTTGAGAAATTATAATTGTTTATGGCTATAAAGTATTACCATGTTAAAAATGATCATTGTTTATGGCTAGAAAAAGTTAAAAATTAATATGTTTAAGCCTAAAATGTATTACCATGTTAAAAATAATAAGAAAAAGATTATTGTTATGCCTAAAAAGGAAGACCATGTTGAGAAGTGATAATTGTTTATGGCTATAAAGTATTACTATGTTAAAAATGATCAGTGTTTATGCCCAAAAAGATTTACCATGTAAAAAAAAATTATTATAATTTATGCAGATATGCATATGAAGGATTTCCATGTTAAAAAGGATCATTGTTTATGACAAAAAATGACAATGTTAAAAAATTATTATTATTTATGCCTAAAATGTAGTATCATACTGAAAAATGATCTTTGTTTATGCCTAAAAAGTATTTCCATGTTAAAAATCATTATTATTCATGACTAAAAAAGTATTACCATATTAAAAACAATTATTATTTATGTCTAAAAAGTATTGCCATGTTAAAAATGATTATTATTTATGCCTAAAAAGTATTATCATACTGAAAAACTCTCATTGTTTATGCCTAAAAAGTATTGCCATGTTAAAAATCATTATTATTCATGACTAAAAAAGTATTACCATATTAAAAACAATTATTATTTATGTCTAAAAAGTATTGCCATGTTAAAAATGATTATTATTTATGCCTATAAAGTATTATCATACTGAAAAATTGTCATTGTTTATGGGTAAAAAGTATTACTGTGCTAAAAATAATCATTGTTTATGGGTAAAAAGTATTTCTGTGCTAAAAATAATCATTGTTTATGGGTAAAAAGTATTACTGTGCTAAAAAATGATCATTGTTTATGGGTAAAAAGTATTTCTGTGCTAAAAATAATCATTGTTTATGGGTAAAAAGTATTACTGTGCTAAAAAATGATCATTGTTGGTGTTGCCGCCTTTTCATATATTTTTTATTTATTTATTTATTAAAGATGATTTAACTGGCAGCACAGTGGCTCAGTGGCCGAAGGAAAATGAATGAATGAATGAATGAATGAATGAATGAATGAATGAATAAATATGCCATGGATCTACCTTGTTTTTTTTCCAGATGTGCCATGGTAATATCTCTTTTAGACATGCACAATTTTAAAACTACACTTTTATTATCTATTTTAATGCCTGAGCTTATAGACACGCACAATAAAAGCACTTCATGATTTAAAGGAATGCCAGCATAAAGAGTGAACTCATGAATTCATTAACTCTGTGCTAGTTAATTAGCCTGCGGGTAAAAAAGGGAGTCTGTGATCAGCTTATTTCATAATCTTTACATGCCACAAACCACAAATATGATCATCAGTATATTCTTTCTGCTAAATATTTTCATATTAAATACCCAAACACCCAAAATGTAAAGTATTATTTGATGAAAAATGCTTTGTAACTTATACATTTTCTTTTGAAATAGTTATTATTGTGAAAAAATATACATTTAAAAATATAGATTATCGTAATTTTATAGAGTACGATTTTTTTATTATTTATTTTTTATTCAAATAAACGTGTATTCATGTAATTAAATCATTGAATTATTTTTTATTAAATCAAATCAAATCACTTTTATTGTCACATCATCAGCAGCACGTGTGCTATTATGAGTGAAAAGCTTAGGTGCTGGCTCCAGACAGTACAAAATACAGACAGTGCAAATACAACTATTAATACAAATATTTAAAATAATAATAATAATAACAAAAAAAACAGGACAATGTAAAATTGACAGCGATATGTACAATGAATAGGTGTCCACATAGTTGTAGGCTGTATTGTTTCAAGTTTGGATTGGTTAAAGTGCAGTGCATGCTACATATTGATGGTGTGCAGTGAGGGGTGTGGAAGAGTCTGTGTGGGGTGTGTTAAGTATTCATCAGCCTGATAGTCTGAGGGAAGAAGCTTTCCTTCAGTCGGCTGGTGCGTGACCGGATGCTGCAGAACCGTCTGCCTGAGGGCGGCAGAGAGAAAAGTCTATGGCTTGTGTGGCTGAAGTCGCTGATGCTTCTCTTGGCTTTCCTCATGCACCGCCTGGTGTAGATGTCCTGGAGGGAGGGAAGCTCACCTCCTACTACGCGTCCTGCAGTTTGCAAAATCCTTTAAGATTATTTAGTTATTTAAGTCATCAGATTTAATTAGTTCAATTTTTTTATTTAATAGTTTTTTTTATTAAAATATATTAATTTATTATTTAAATCCAGAATTGATATCTTGATAATTTTATTTTATTTAATTTTATTTAATTTTAATTTAATTTAATTTAATTTAACTTAACTTAACTTAACTTAACTTAACTTAACTTAACTTAATTTAATTTAATTTAATTTAATTTAATTTAATTTAATTTAATTTAATTTAATTTAATTTAATTTTAATTTAATATAATTTACATTTTATTTTAATTAAATATATTTACTCTATTAAAATTTATTTATATTTATGTTGCTAGTATTTTTTCTAATTTATTAATAATTTTTTTGATTTATTTTTTTTCTAATCTGTCACATTTTATTCCATCATTAAAACATATATATATTTATAGTTGAAGTCAGAATTATTCACCCCCTTTGAATTAGTTTTTCTTTTTTAAATATTTCCCAAATGATCTTTAACAGATTCAGGAAATTTTCACAGTATGTCTGATAATATTTTTTCTTCTGGAGAAAGTCTTATTTGTTTTACTTCGAATATAATAAAAGCAGTTTTTAATTTTTTTTAAACATTTTAAGGACAGTTATTAGCCCCTTTAAGCTATATATTTTTTTCGATAGTCTACAGCAGAAACCAACCTTATACAATAACTTGCCTAATTACCCTAACCTGTCTAGTTACCCTAATTAACCTAGTGAAGCCTTTAAATGTCACTTTAAGCTGTATAGAAGTGTCTTGAAGAATATCTAGTCTAATATTATTTACTGTCATCATGGCAAAGAGAAAATAAGTTATTAGAGATGAGTTATTGAAACTATTATGTTCAGAAATGTGTTGAAGAAATCTATCTGAAAAAAATAAACAGGGGGGCTAATAATTCAGACTTTATATATGCACTTAACATCATATTTATTTGAATCCTTGGAAGTCAGTGAATGATGGGCTCGGGATCTGCAGTGTGTTTAGCGTTTGCCAGCTGTTTGTGAAACTGACCTGTTGATCCAGCAGTCAGCCTGATGAGAGAGTCAGCAGGTCAGGAGGTCAAAGGTCGCAGCTGTTGTTTGATCAGCCTGTGGAAACATTTCAACCTTTGCTGAAAATCCACTCAGACACTCTACTGTACTTCTCTAATGTATTAAAGGCCCTCGTAAAATTAAAATCCTGTTTATTGATATTATCAGTATGTTCGTTTTAGAAATATCTATAATCTACTGTGCTCAAAATTCACTTTTAGAAGATATATATCTCATATAAACATTACTTTCACCTAATTAGATCAACGATTTTTTCGAGGCACCTCATACTTCAGTTTGTTGTCAAATCTTCTGACTAATCAAATGCTCTCTGGTGTCTGCCATGCCCCGCCCTCTTCTTCTAATTGGCTTTATATTTGATGCGCTTGAGCTCAACCACTCTCACTGGCAGAGCTGTGATTAAAACAAAGTGCTATTAGCTGTTTGTAAAAGGGGAGGAGCTACACTATGCCCCACCCTCCCTTCAAGTTTCCATTGAGATAATCTCAAACATCAAATAATAAAATAGACATTTCTTAGCACTACATGGGGCATTTTAGACTAATATCTTCATCCTCCTCAGGTGCTTTCTTCATCCCCTACCTGATCTTTCTGTTCACCTGCGGCATTCCTGTGTTTTTCCTGGAAATTTCTCTGGGTCAGTACACCAGTGAAGGAGGAATCACATGCTGGAGGAAGATCAGCCCGCTCTTTGAAGGTCAGAGGTCAAGAGTCTCAGTCCTCAGGCTAGGGGTGTGAAAGATTTAAAGGGATAGTTCACCCAAAGATGAAAATTTCTGCAGTCATGAACCCTTATGCATTATGTCATGATGCTTTAATGATTTGTGTTTAGGAATCGGATACGCCACGCAGGTGATAGTGGCTCTGCTGAACTTCTACTACATCATCGTGCTGGCCTGGGGAATATTTTACCTGTCCAACTCCTTCACCTGGAATTTGCCGTGGTCATCCTGCAACAACACCTGGAACACAGGTGACACTCCAGAGACACAAGCAAACACCAGTTTATAACAAACGAACATCAGTTCAGAACACACAAACACCAGTTTATAAAAAAAAAAACCAGTTCAGATCAAACAAACGCCAGGTCAGAACAAACAAACACCAGTTTATAACAAATAAACACCATTTCAGATCAAACAAACACAATTTCAGATCAAACAAACACCAGTTTAGATCTAACAAGCACCAGTTCAGATCAAACAAACACCGGTTCATAATAAACAAACAACAGTTCAGATCTAACGAGCACCAGTTCAGATCAAACAAACACTAGTTCATGATAAACAAACACCAGTTCAGATCAAACAAACACCAGTTTACACGAACCAAACACTAGTTCAGATCTAACAAACATCAGTTCAGGAAAAAGAGACACAAGTTCAGAACAAACATAAAACAAACACCAGTTCAGAACAAACAAACACCAGCTCGGGTCAAACTAACACCAGTTTAAATCAAACAAACATCAAACAAACACCAGTTCAGATCTAACATCAAACAAACATCAGTTCAGGAAAAACAAATTCCAGTTCAGATCTAACATCAAACAAACATCAGTTCAGGACAAACATTTGTTGAGAACAAACAAACACCACTTCAGAAAACACAAACACTAGTTCTGGTCAAACAAACACTGGTTCAGATCAAACATGAAATAAACACCCATTCAGATCAAACAAACAAACAAACAAACAAACAAACAAACAAGCATGCACCAGCTCAGATCAAACATCGAACAAACACCAGTTCAGATCAAACAAACCTCAGTTGACATCAAACACCAGTTCAGATCAAACAAACCTCAGTTGACATCAAACACTAGTTCAGATCAAACAAACCTCTGTTGACATCAAACACCAGTTCAGATCAAACAAACAAACAAACCTCAGTTGACATCAAACACCAGTTCAGATCAAACAAGCAAACCTCAGTTGACATCAAACACCAGTTCAGATCAAACAAGCAAACCTCAGTTGACATCAAACACCAGTTCAGATCAAACAAACTTCAGTTGACATCAAACAGCAGTTCAGATCCAACAAAAACCAGCTCAGATCAAACTTCAAACAAAAACAGCTCAGATCAAACATCAAACAAACATCAGTTCAGAACAAACAAACACCAGTTTAAATCAAACAAACACCAGTTCAGATCAAACAAACACCAGTTCAGATCAATCACCTACATCTTCTGCTGTTTTCCACAGAGTCCTGCATGGAATTCCAAAGACGGAATGATTCTGTTGACCAAAGTTACCTTGACAACGCCACATCACCTGTGATCGAATTCTGGGAGTACGTTTTACAAGCTTTTGATATTGTTTATTTTAATAAATAAATTATATTCTTGTTGTATAGCTATGTATTATTATCACATGCAAAATATTGTTTAAATATACATTCCGAATGTTCAATAGTACATATTTTATATATCATATTTGCAGAAACCTACGATTTTGTTATTGATTGTTTTACAATTTTCTGTTTAATGTTGAGTTGGCACTTGCTCTTAAATACATTTTTCCGACCTTTGCATTCAAAGTTTATGTATGATCAGAATCGAGGCTGTGATCTTGACCCTAAGCAAAATTTTGTGTGTGCAGACGGAGGGTTCTGCGCATCTCGTCTGGGATCGAGGACATCGGGACGCTGCACTGGGATCTGGTTCTCTGTCTGCTGTTAGCTTGGGTTCTCTGTTATTTCTGCATCTGGAAAGGAGTCAAATCCACCGGAAAGGTAGAAGAAGAAACACTTCAGGCTTTCTGTGTCCTTCATCTCAGTTAAGCTGTACTCGCACTATGTACAGTTGCGCTGAACCGTGCTGAAGCACGCTTGTCCCCCCTCCTGTCTCCCCTGACATCCTGCACTAACATTGAATCTGTGCCTGAGCACGCTTTCGTCATCGATGATGTGCTGTTCAGTTTACCTGAAGAGAAGCGCTCTTGCTCGAGTTATATCGTTATAGTCGTTTGTTTTATAGACAGTGGCGTGCAGTCAAATATTTCGCCGAACACATCAGCCACTTTTGACGCTCATAAATGATCATAAAGTTCTGGTGCTGCAGGTATTAGGAGGTTTGCTGATGGTGCAGCTGTTGTGCAGTGAGGGGTTTGCATCTGTAATAAACTACGACAGTTTGTGTTCATTGAACAGTAAGAATGATTAAGATATCCATATGACACAGTCCCTAAAGTCACGTCTCGTCTTCAGTTTTGGGCTCAGGTTTCTGAGCCCAAGTGAACCGCGCTCGGGTTTGAGAGCACTCACACTTCTCAAACAAACTGGGAAACGGGGCTGGGCAAGGTTTGGATAACATGGTGTGAGTGCGCCCTTATTCCACATATTCAAGTTGTTTCTATCAACAAAAGTACATATTTGGGTTGGTTGTGAACAGTTACAAGAGATACAATGAGTTCACCAGGTTTATTGAATATATAATAACATTTTTTGTACCAAAGTAATGATTAATTGTCTATGAAATATCTTTATTATATAAACGTATTTAATATTTAGTATTAATATGGGTTATTAAAGATTTATGTTTTTTTATATGAAATAATATTTTGTTTACAAAAATAATATATAATATTATTATTAATAATATTATAAATAAAAATGTATATTAAATAATATTTCTAAATATAAAATTTAAATAAAAGCAGCAAATATTTGATGTATTAAATTTTTAATAAATAATTATTTGTTGTGAATTTTTTATTTATGCATACATGAATTAGCCTTTAAAACTCTATCAGTAATAGTAATATTTTCAAAAATATATACTTATAATATTTTTAATATGATTTTGGAATCAATGAATATTTGTTATGAATATGTTGAAAGATTTACACATTACTCTTTAAAATCTTTATATGATGATAAATAAAAAATATGCAAAAACATGAAAAATATGACTAAATAAAACATTGCTTTAACTGAAAATCTTTTTATTCTTCAGCCTTTTATTTAATAAAAAACACTGTTAGAAGTGGAAGTGTGATGGTACAAATATATCTATACATGATTTGTGAATAAATAATTGTCTGCTATCGTTAAATAGAAAAATCTCTGCTTATCTGAATCAACATCATGTATTTCAGAATTTCCCTAATCAGTGACAGTAAATAAGTATCGAAAATATTAAATGAATAATAAATAAACATCCACACACACAGTATGTTCTCGTTCAGCATCTTTTCTGTCCTCCACAGGTGGTTTATTTCACTGCTACATTTCCATACGTGATGCTGGTGATTTTGCTGATCCGAGGGGTCACACTGCCCGGAGCTTCTCGAGGAATCCAGTTCTACCTTTATCCCGATCTGGGACGCTTAGCAGACCCACAGGTACAGCAGCCGGCCTTCATCCACTCGACAGGGATAAATCATTCATTTCAAATGCACATTTAATTATTAGGGCACGAGGAGAGGGTAAACATGTAAAAACATCTAGCCTCAAGCTTCTCCATTGAAGGTTCAGTTGGCATTTCTATGTCTAGTTTGCATGTTCTCCCCGAGTTGGCGTGGGTTTTCTCCGGGTGCTCCGGTTTCCAAACACATGCGCTATAGGGGAACTGATTAACTGAATTGGCTGTAGTATATGTGTGTGAATGAGAGTGTATGGGTGTTTCCCGGTGATGGGTTGCAGTTGGAAAGGCAGCTGTGTAAAACATATGCTGGATAAGTTGGTGGTTCATTCCGCTGTGGAGATCCCTGATTAATAAAGAGACTAAGCTGAAAAGAAAATGAATAAATGAACTTCTCCACTGCAAAGGGGATTTTTTTCTCAATGTTTAGATCGTTTTAACCATCAGATTACAGGTTTTCAGCCAAATAATATCCGTATAATCCAATATTAATATCCAACTATGCGCTTTTAATTGATTGAATCCTCTTTAAAGTGTCAGTGCAGAGCTGCAGGTTAGTTTTGTGTCCAACATGTCCATTAAATGTCCTCCAGAACACCAGCAGATGGTTTTCTCTGAAACATGCGGTGTGTGTGTGGAGGTCAGAGGTCAGCTGATTTGTCTACCCAGGTGCCGGAGCAGGACGCTCCGCAGGGAAAGCTTGTTTTCTGTCCCGTCTTTGATTGTGTCCATCTGTGCGTTTGACCTCCTGATGCAGATCTCACATCTGTGGCACCAGAACAGACACGAAACCATGGGATTTCTGAGAACGGGACATGACACGGCCACACAGATGTATGCCAGCATTCCTTAATGTCAGATACTAAAACTGTTGACTTGATATTTTCACCGGATGTTGATAACGACCAAAGACGTCCATATATGTGCAGAAAACTAATCTAGTTAGTTGACTAATTAAGTTATGCCTATTAAAATGAAATGACAGAGTGAAACAGTATCGAACACATGAAGAAAAGGAGGAAGGAATGCCCAGACAGCAGCTGAAATCTCTCATTAGTTCTTCCGCAAGCCTCTGCCCTTCCTCAGTGTAAATGAATATCAGCTGCTTCAGTCCAACATCTACATAAGCAGGAGGATGAAGATGGACATTTCAGCAGGACAAGGATCCAAAACACAGCCAAGGAGACTCTCAAATGCTTGCAGAGAAAGAAAATCAAGCTAGAGAATGGCCCAGCCAATCACCTGATCCGAATCCAATAGAGAATTCAAAATAAAGCTCAGATTTGATAGACGACTGATTTTGACGCTCTGTCTGTTGAAGTCTGAAATATACAGTAGTACAGTACACTATGTCCATTCCCTTCTTCCTTTGTTCTGTTTGTAAAACCCAGATGTATCAAAACAACGATAAAACACAGGTATATTACTTGACGTTCTGTCCAGGCGGTGATGAAATGATGCTATGCCTCTGGCCGCAGGCGCGTCACGTTTTGTAATTTGTGTCATAACAGTTTAAAAGCCTCGTCATCGCCCTCAGCGGAGCACGAGGTGAAATAAAGCAGAGTCTGAGTGACAGGCTAATAGGAAAACTACTGTCGGCGTGTTTTTCCCAGATCAAGTCTAAACCTGTTTCAGGCGTTTACATCGAATAAGGCGAAAGATACTGGAGCTCCTGGAATTCTGCTCGCTTTTCATCTCGTCCATTCAGTCTTATTACCTGCAGCCAAATGAGTTTGTTAAAGCTGACAACATCTGCTTTTAGAGAAGCGGCATCTAAAACAAATGACAAGTTGATCCATTTCACATCATGCTAACTTCAATTTATTTCTCTAGCGCTTTTACAATGTAGATTGTGTCAAAGCAGCTTAACACAGAAGTTCTAGTAGTTTGAAACTGTGTCAGTCCAGTTTTCAGAGTTGGAGTTCAGTTTAGTTCAGTTCAGTGTGCTTTAATATTCACTGCTGAAAGTCCAAACACTGAAGAGCAAATCCGTCGATGTGCAGCTACACAAGTCCAAAACCAAGCAAGCCAGTGGCGATAGAGGAACAAACTTCACCAACTGACCAAAGTGAAGGAAAAAAAACCCTTGAGAGAAACCAGACTCAGTTGGGTAGACCCTTTCTCCTCTGGCCAAACTTCTTGTGCAGAGCTGCAGTCTAGGCGCCGGAGGCTGAAGAACTGGACGTCCATCATGGAGAAGCTACAGATGTGAGAAGGTCACCAGCTGGTGTTCAGCCTGGCCCACGGGATCAATGTGAAGACTCGTCTGTCACTGTGGTCTTTCAGGAACCTCAGGAATCTCATGCTTTTCACTACTCCATGACCACCATTGCAGCTGCTCAGGATACGGCCTGGTCCAGCATTATGGAGACTCTCGTGCTTGTGTCTTGCGTCTATTGTTAAAGCACGTGGCTATGTGTTTACATCGTGGTCACATGCTTTTGTCGTGTGCTTCAGTGTTGTGCTTGTTTTGTCATGAACATGTGGTTAATGAGTTCTCTCATTGGCTGCATGTTCTTGTCCTGTTTGATGTGAGCGCATGGCTTGTGTTGTCTCTCTGTGTCATGCGCTCTCCCGTCTATTGTCTAGTCCCACCCTCCGTGTTAACTCATTATTAGTTTGTCATGTTCACCTGTGTGTCAATTTACTTTTTGCTTTATAATCCCCCTCATGTTTTCAGTCCTTTGCCAGTTCGTCGTCGATCGTTTCCTGTCCTGTTGTGTCCAGCCCTGTCTTGTCCTGCCAGTCCAGTCCAGTCAAGTTTGTTTGCTCGTTTATTTGTTTTGTTAGAGTTTTTCCCCCTCTGGGTTGTTTGTTTTGCCTTTTTGTTTTAATTTTTTTATTAATAAAAACCCATTATTGCTGCACCTGAGTCCTCGCTCCTTTCCCTAACCTCGAACGTGACAAGACTAGCATAAATCAGCCCATCCAATTCCGAGGCCATGGTGCTCCACTGGAAAAATGTGGCTTGCCATCTCATCGTTGGAGGAAAGTCCGTACCACAGCTGGAGGAGTTCAAGTATCTTGGGGTTTTGTTCACGAGTGAGGGAAGGATGGAGCGTGAGATTGACAGGTGGATTGGTGCAGCAGTAATGCGGTCGATGTACCGGTCCGTTGTGGTAAAGAAGGAGCTGAGGCGAAAGGCCAAGCTTTCAATTTACCGGTTAATCTACGTTCCTACTCTCACCTATGGTCATGAGCTTTGGGTCATGACCGAAAGGACAAGATCTCAGATACAAGCGGCCGAAATGAGTTTCCTTCGCAGGGTGGCAGGGCGCACTCTTATGGATAGGGTGAGGAGCTCTGACACTCGAGAGGAGCTCGGAGTAGAGCCGCTGCTCCTTCACATCGAGAGAAGGTAGCTGAGGTGGCTCGGGCATCTGTTTCGGATGTCTCCTGGGCGCCTACCTAAGGAGGTGTTCCAGGCATGTCCCACTGGGAGGAGGCCTCAGGGAAGACCCAGGACATGCTGGAGGGACTGTGTCTCTCAGTTGGCATGGGAATGCCTCGGGATCCCCAGGAGGAGCTGGAGGAAGCATCTGGGGAGAGGGGAGTCTGGGGTTCTCTCTTGAGACTGCTGCCTCCGAGATCCGGCACCGGAAAAGCAGCAGAAAATAAATGAATGAATGAATGAATGAATGAATGAATGAATGAGACTAACATAAAAGTAAGCCGTTCAAATTATAATCTCTTTATAAAGGTGTTCCCGGCTCCGGTTGGCGTAAATTATGCAGACTAACGATTTGGATTTCAAAAGAATTAGTGTTTTATGTGTATGCTAATGCAAAGAGATGTGTCTTTAGTCGAGTTTTACACTGACAGTGTGTTTGCCTCCCGAACTGTGCTAACAGTGAAAATAAATAGTGAATAGGTTTGTATGATAAATAACCCTGATAATGGCGAAGATATTTGATTGATTGATGGATTATTTGTTATTTTTTAGGACTTTTATAAAAAAAATATTTTTTTATAACAGCAGCTAATATAAAATGACAATAAAATAATTATCAATAATCTTGACAATCAAAAACATATGGCAGTATGGATACGTTTACGCCATCATAATTGTAAAAAAAGGAATTAAAACAAATGTGTTATGTTAATATATGTAACATATATTATCTTGTTTTTAATATGTATTATTATTTCTTAATATTATTATTTTATTAGTAGTAATATTATACTTTTAAATAATAAAATTATAAATAACAATTATAAATATAATAATAATAATATTAATATTTCTTAATATATTATTATTATTTTTTATATATATGATTTATTTTAATATATATTATCTTGATTTAGTTTTTATTTTATCCAAAGATCGATTAAGTTATTAATTGATGGATTAATATAAGTCTAATATTGATTGATATATATATATGAACATATCTTATAATAAATTGAATAAAAATAAAAAGATAGCAAAATTATGACAACCAAAAAAAAAAATAGATATATAACCCTATGAACAATTTGTCATGGGAACATTTTTAAAATTTATTACAATTTTTATTTAATTTAATTTAATATTTTATTTTATGACAAATTTGCAGTCGTGACAATAAAAAAGTGACAAATACAAGATTTTTTTAAAACCGAAACAAGCGAGCTGCCTTACAAAAATCCCAGACATTATTTGCTTTATTTGACTGTGCATCAATCTATTAAAGTGTTGTTGTTGTTGTTTTGTGTTTGTGATGTCAGGTGTGGATGGACGCCGGTACGCAGATCTTCTTCTCGTACGCCATCTGTCTGGGTTGCCTCACGGCGCTTGGAAGCTACAACAAATACAACAACAACTGCTACAGGTCAGAGAACACTGCAGAAATGATTCATTTGACTCTTTTGAATCATTTGGTTCTATTGTATTTTTAAAAGTAGAATCACTAAAATTTGAATTTAGTGATTTATTGTTATTTAGATGTTATTGATAATTATATAAACTGTACCGAAACTAGTTCTGAGCGAAAGGAAAATATTTGTGCTCATTTCATTGAATCTCATTGCATGCCATAGTTTAAGATTACACAATAAATAGTTGAGTTTCTCCAGATTTCCCAGAATGGAAGTTCGTAAAGTCTTGAATTTGTGAAATATGCAGCGCTGCGATTCATCAGGACTGTGTGGTTTTTCAGTCTCTGAAATCTGATCTCGTCAAAGTGCTTTCATGTTTGCAGTCGTTTCTTTATAACGCAGTGTTTTTCTGTGTTCAGGGACTCTCTGGCCCTGTGTTTCCTGAACAGCGGGACCAGTTTTGTGGCCGGTTTTGCCATTTTCTCCATCCTAGGCTTCATGTCTTACGAACAAAATGTCCCCATTTCAGAAGTGGCCGAGTCAGGTGGGTGACAGATCACTGCTACTGTTTATTTATTCAAAAATATATACATTTAATCTGGCAACATGTAATTAAAATATTACCATAAATATTACCATAAAGCCATGCAAGCAACATACAAACACATGTTAGCAGTATAATTTATCATGTGGCATGCTAACAGTGTTTAAAATGTATTAATGGGGTAATCATGCTAGAAACATGTTATCAAGATGCAAAAACATGCTAGCAGTTTAGTTTATCATGAAGCATGCTAACAGTGTTTTAAAGTGCATTAGCAGTGAGGTATATCATGCTAGAAACATGCTAGAAACATACAAAAACATGCTAGCACTGTAGTTTATCATGAAGCATGCTAACAGCATTTTAAATGTATTAGCAGTGAGGTGTTTTATGCTAGAAACATGCTAGCAACATACAAAAACATGCTAGCAGTGTAGTTTATCATGAAGCATGCTAACAGTGTTTTAAAATGCATTAGCAGTGAGGTGTATTATGCTGGAAACATGCTGTCAACACACAAAAACATGCTAGCAGTGTAGTTTATCATGAAGCATGCTAACAGCATTTTAAATGTATTATCATGAGGTGTATTATGCTAGAAACATGCTAGCAACATACAAAAACATGCTTGCAGTGTAGTTTATCATGAAGCATGCTAACAGCATTTTAAATGTATTAGCATGAGGTGTATTATGCTAGAAACATGCTAGCAACATACAAAAACATGCTTGCAGTGTAGTTTATCATGAAGCATGCTAACAGTGTTTTAAAACGTATCAGCAGTGAGGTTTATTATGCCAGAAACATGTTATTAACACATAAAACCAAATAACATGCTAGCAGTGTAGTTTATCATGAACTATTTATGATAAACTGTATAAAGTAAAATCACGCTAACATTGAAATAACTCTTTGTAAACATGCTAGCAGTGTTAAATCATGCAACTAGTGTTTTAATACAGTGTTAAATATGTTTACAGTATGGTAAATCATACAGTTAGTGCTTTAAAACAAGCTAGCAGTAGTAAATCATGCTACTAATGTTTTAAAACATGCTAGCAGTGTTAACAGTGTGTTAAATTGTGCTACTTGTGTTTTAAAAATTGTTCACAGAGTAAAACAAATAGTGTTTTGAAACATCCTAGCAGTGTGAAAACATGTTAGCTTTCTGTTAAATCATACAACTAGTGTTTTAAAACATCCTAGCAGTGTTAGCAGTGTGTTAAATCATGCTACTGGTGTTTTAAAACATGTTAGCAGTGTTTTAAATCATGCCACTAGTGTTTTACAACATGCTAGCAGTGTTAGCAGTGTGTTGAATCATGCTACTGGTGTTTTAAAACATGTTAGCAGTGTTTTAAATCATGCCACTAGTGTTTTACAACATGCTAGCAGTGTTAGCAGTGTGTTGAATCATGCTACTGGTGTTTTAAAACATGTTAGCAGTGTGTTAAATCATGCCACTAGTGTTTTACAACATGCTAGCAGTGTTAGCGCTGTGCTAAATTTTGCTACTAGTGTTTAAATTATGTTAGCTGTGTGTTAAATCATGCAACTAGTGTTTTACAACATGCTAGCAGTGTTAGCAGTGTGTTAAATCATGCAACTAGTGTTTTAAAACATGCTAGCTGTGTGATAAATCTTCCTCGGGTCTGCCTCAAAGTTAGGGTTTTCTCTAGTTAAAGCTAGCACTGTGCTAATCCTCCATCGAGTGTCAGACTGTCCAGTCAGATATGTTTAGCTCTTTGACTTTTGGCCCACAAACTCGCAGTGATCTCTGTCTCTGCTAATGCACACATTCGTCTGGGCTGAGCTTTGTTTATAAAAGACCTCTTTCTTTTTATGTGCCAAGGCCGGTTTAATCGATATATGTGAACCAGTTCATGTTTCCCAGATTATATACTGCTCTATATTGAATTACAAGATAACACTTAGTTAATAAGTTAATGTATTTACAGGAACGAACAAACAGTGAACAAATACTTTATTATAGTATTTATCAATCTTCGTTAATAAAAAATTAAGTTGTTTGTTAGTTCTTGTTATCTCACAGTACATTAACTAATGCTAACAAGCATGAATTTAGTGAAAGTACATCATATTTTAGGATGCTAGTATTCAATTTAAAGTTGAATAAAACTTTAAATTATTTAAAATTAGGTTAATTAGGCAAGTTAACAGTGGTTTGTTCTGTATACAATCAAAAACAAATATTGCTTAAGGGGGCTAATAATATAGGGCTCTATTTTAACGGTCTAGGTGCAAAGTCTAAAGCACAGGGCGCAAAAGGGTGTGTCCGAAAAATACCCTCTGTGCCACGGCGCATCGTCAAACAGGGCTGAGCTTATTCTCTAAATGAGTTCTGGGTGTATTTTGAGAATAAACCAATCAGAGTCTCATCTCTTATTCCCTTTAAGAGTCTGTTGTGTCGCGCCATGGCACATTTGCTATTTACTTGGCGGACTTTGTAAGTGTGAAAAAAGAACGCTTCACTACAGAGCATCTGCAGCGTAAGGATAAAGAACGAGCCTCCTCCATTCAGCCTCTTTACTTTCTCTTTACTTTATTTTCACTCTTTACTCCTCATGTAAATAGTGTTTTCCAGCATGCTAGCAATGTTAGCCGTATGTTAAATCTTGCTGCTAGTGTTTTAAAACATGCTAGCAATGTGTTCAATCATGTAACTAGTGTTTTCCAGCATGCTAGAAGTGTTAACAGTGTGTTAAATGTTGCTGCTAGTGTTTTAAAACATGTTAGCAATGTGTTCCATCATGTAACTAGTGTTTTGCATCATGCTAGCATTATTAGCAGTGTCTTAAATCATGCTGCTAGTGTTTTAAAATATGTTATTTGTGTGTTCAAGTGTTTTACAACATGCTAGCAGTGTTAACAGCGTGTTAAATTTAGCTGCCAGTGTTTTAAAAAAATTTAGCAGTGTGTTCAATCACGCAACTAGTGTTTTCCAACATGCTAACTGTGTTAGCAGTGTGTTGAATCATGCTACTGGTGTTTTAAAACATATTAACAGTGTTAAAACATGTTAGCAGTGTGTAAAATCATGCAACTAGTGTTTTACAACATGCTAGCAGTGTTAGCAGTGTGTTAAATTGTGCTACTAGTGTTTAAAACATGTTAGCAGTGTGTTAAATCATGCAACTAGTGTTTTGCAACATGCTAGCAGTGTTAGCAGTGTGGTAAATTGTGCTACTAGTGTTTAAAACATGTTAGCAGTGTGTTAAATCATGCAACTAGTGTTTTACAACATGCTAGCAGTGTTAGCAGTGTGTTAAATGGTGCATATTTTGAGAATAAACCAATCAGAGTCTCATCTCTCATTCACTTTAAGAGTCTGTTGTGTCGCACCATGGCACATTTGCTATTTACTTGGCGGACTTTGTAAGTGTAAAAACTGAACGCTTCACTGGTGAGAAAACAGTTAAACAGAGCATCTGCAGCGTAAGGATAAAGAACGAGCCTCCTCCATTCAGCCTCTTCACTTTCTCTTTACTTTATTTTCACTCTTTACTCCTTTACTTTGGTGGAGTGAGGTAACTGTGGAAACTCACTCCACTGAACACATCTATTAGCCGACATGTTTCATTTTGTTTGTTAAGCTCAAAGATTTGCTCCAAAACTATTTCTAAATTCTGTTCTGTTCAACCAGCAAAGGAATAAATGAACAATAATAATGAGGTGTGGTCAGAAAACCGAGTTATATCCAAACACATGTCCTGTTCTTATGCCCCATATGGTGATGCAGACGTCTCCAAAACCCCACAGCTGGACAAATCTACACTTGAGTTTATTAAAACAAACATAAATCTGCATAAAATAAATAATACTGCTAATTATAATCACAATATACAGATGCAGACTTTCATAAATAACCTGAAAAAGCCCCCCGACATGGAGAAGGCATGGGGGCAGTGGTGTTTATATTGATGTAGTAAATAATAATTTTTATAATATTTTATTCTTGGTTTAAAAAAAAGAAAAACTGCTTTTATTCTAGCCGAAGACTTTCTCCAGAAGGAAAAATATTATAGGAAATACTGTGAAAAATTGCTTGCTCTGTTAATCATTTGGGAAATACGTAAAAAGAAAATAAAATTAACAAGAAGGCGAATCATTTTGACTTCAATTGTATGTGTGGTCTGAATGCTTATGCTGGTCTCTTTCAGGTCCTGGTCTGGCGTTTATCGCGTACCCGCGGGCCGTGTCCATGATGCCCATCTCTCCACTGTGGGCCTGTTTCTTCTTCATCATGATTGTACTGCTGGGTTTGGACAGTCAGGTGTGAATCTGCTCTCACTTCTGCTTTTCTGGGATATTTGTAGTAAAGTGTGTGTAGAATTGCAGGATTGAGTATTAAAGTTTTCATTTACAGTGCAACATTGAATGTAATGGAAATTTTCGAAGAAATGATTGCAGAAATCACTATAAATCTAATGAAGAACTCAACAATAATCCATCATGTACGTTGTAGAAGCCACTAACCCAGAGTTGTGTTGTGTGTTCAGTTTGTGTGTGTGGAGAGTCTGGTGACGGCGATGGTGGACATGTATCCATCTTTCTTCCGCCGTAAGAACCGACGGGAGCTGCTGATCCTGGTGGTGGCCATCGTGTCCTTCCTTGTGGGCCTTATCATGCTGACTGAGGTACTGGATCAGCTCATTCCTCATCATAATGACCAAATTATTGTCTACACCACTCTATAAAGACCATATAATGTCTGCACCACTTTATTATGACCATATTGGTGTATACATTGTTCTATAAAGGCCATATCGGTGTCTACCCCACTTTATAATGATCATATCGGTGTCTACACCTCTCTAAAAGGACTACATCGTTATCTACCTCACTCTAAAACAACAATATCATTGTCTACACTGCTCAATAATGACCATATCCATATCTACACCACTCTAAAAGGAAAATATTAGTGTCTACACCAAACTATTATGTCCATATCGATGTCTACACCACTCTAAAAGGAAAATATTGGAGTCTACACAGTTTTATTATGACTATATCAGTGTCTACACCACTCTGTAATGACCAAATTAATATATATATCGGTGTCTACACCTCTCTAAAATTACCATATTGGTATGTACCTTAGTCTAATACAACAATATCAGTGTCTACACTGCTCTATAATGACCATATCAGTGTCTACACCTCTCTAAAAGGAAATATTTGTGTCTACACCAAACTATAATGTCCATATCGGTGTCTACACCACTCTAAAATGATAAAATCAGTGTATACGCTTCTCTATAATGACCATATTGGTGTCTACACTTCTAAAAGGACAATATTTGTGTCTACACCAAACTATAATGTCCATATCGGTGTCTACACCACTCCAAAATGATAAAATCAGTGTATACGCTTCTCTATAATGATCATATTGGTGTCTACACCTCTAAAAGGACAATATTTGTGTCTACACCAAACTATAATGTCCATATCGGTGTCTACACCACTCTAAAATTATAAAATCGGTGTATACACTGCTCTATAATGACCATATTGGTGTCTACACCTCTATAAAAGGACAATATTAGTGTCTACACCAAACTATAATGTCCATATCGGTGTCTTCACCATTCTAAAATGATAATATCAGTGCATACACTGTTTTATAATGTCCATATTGGTGTCTACACCTCTCTAAAATGATAATATCAGTGTCTACACCTCTCTATAATGATTATATCAATGTCTACACTTCTTTAAAACTTCAATATCGGTGTATACAATGTTCTGATACGTCCATATCATTGTCTATACCACTTTAAAATGATAATATCGGTGTATATACTGTTCTGTAATGACCATATCGATGTATACACTGTTCTATAATGAACATATCGCTGTATACACTGTTCTGTAATGACCATATTGGTGTCTACACCTCTCTAAAATGATAATATCGGTGTATGAACTGATCTGTAATGACCATATCTGTGTTTACACTTCTCTAAAATGATAATATCGGTGTATACACTGTTCTGTAATGACCATATCGGTGTTTACACTTCTCTAAAATGATAATATTAGTGTATAAACTGTTCTGTAATGACCATATCGGTGTCTATACCTCTCTAAAATGATAATATTGGTGTATACACTTCTGTAATGACCATATTGGTGTCTACACCTCTCTAAAATGATTATATCGGTGTATACACTGTTCTGCAATGACCATATCGGTGTCTACACCTCTCTATAATGACCATATTGGTGTATAAACTGTTCTGTAATGACCATATCGGTGTCTACACCTCTCTATAATGACCATATTGGTGTATAAACTGTTCTGTAATGACCATATCGGTGTCTACACCTCTCTATAATGACCATATTGGTGTATAAACTGTTCTGTAATGACCATATTGGTGTCTATACCTCTCTAAAATGATAATATTGGTGTATACACTTCTGTAATGACCATATTGGTGTCTACACCTCTCTAAAATGATAATATGGGTGTATAAACTGTTCTGTAATGACCATATTGGTGTCTACACCTCTCTAAAATGATAATATCGGTGTATAAACTGTTCTGTAATGACCATATCGATGTCTACACCTCTCTAAAATAATCATATTGGTGTATACACTGTTCTGTAATGACCATATTGGTGTCTACACCTCTCTAAAATGATAATATCGGTGTATAAACTGTTCTGTAATGACCATATCGGTGTTTGCACTTCTCTAAAATGATAATATCGGTGTATACACTATTCTGTAATGACCATATCGGTGTCTATACCTCTCAAAAATGATTATATCGGTGTATACACTGTTCTATAATGACTATTTTGTTCTCTACGCCTCTCTAAAATGATAATATCGGTGTATATACTGTTCTGTAATGACCCTATCGGTGTCTACACCGCTCTATAATTATGATATCGGTGTATACACTGTTCTGTAATGACCATATCGGTGTCTACGCCGCTCTATAATTACGATATCAGTGTCTACACCACACAATTATGACTACATCTGTGTCTTCACTGCTCTGACAATATCAGTATCTAAACTGCACTACAATTATTTGTTTCAGGGAGGAATGTATGTCTTCCAGCTGTTCGACTATTACGCTGCCAGCGGCATGTGTCTGCTGTTTGTGGCCATCTTCGAGACCGTCTGCATTGCCTGGATTTATGGTGAGATGCTGCTAGTTTTTATCATTTTTATAATATCGTATATTACCTATACATATTTGATCATATTATCAATCAAATTATTAATATTTTTAAGTATGAAAAATGTTTAGTGTTAATTTAATTTGTGTTTTTACGTATGTGTTTGTATTTTTCATTTTATGTTTATATTGATTTGCGTGAACTAAATATATTCTAAATGTAGTTGTTTATATATTTTATATTGTATTTATAATTCTATCCAAATTATTTGAATTATTTAATGGACAAAATGGACTGTTTAATTTAAAACTAAAAACAAGTGAAGAAAATTCTTACTATTTATTTGATAAATTAATAAATGTATATTTATATTTTTTCAAATTATATCACACAAGAAATTGGTATAATATTTACATTTCTTTGTATATAATATATATAAAGATATATTATATCTTTGTTTGATAGAACTGAGAAGAGTTTGGTCAACAAAAAGATTTGTGTTGTCAAAAAAGAATCTAAAGAACTTTAGAGCCAGATTTGACTAAAGGTTTAACACAATCAGGGGTTGCACCTAAAACTAGGGCATATTCTTTGGGGCGGGGACAAGAAAATAAAACTGATGCATACATTTTTCGTATGAAAAAGTGACACCACAGTCATCTTTGAGATAACTAACTAAAAGTATATATATTTCAAACCAGTTATTTAAAAAATACATTTATTTTTATATGTATTATTTTTATTATTCCATCATTTCTGTGTTGTTTTTCAGGTGCGAATCGTTTCTATGATAACATCGAGGACATGATTGGTTATCGTCCTGGCCCATATATTAAATACTGTTGGCTCTTCTTCACTCCAGCCACATGTTTTGTGAGTTATTTACCTGCTATTTACCATTGATAAAAGTGTATATCCTGAATTCTCCAATGTTTTCACCGCCTGTTTTCAGATGTTTTCCACCTGATTTTAAGCTCAATGCTGCCCTCTGCTGGTGCGGCTGCCGCAGTGACACACATTATTGTGCTGATGGTGTGTGTTTTGGTGTGTTTTCAGGGCACGTTCGCGTTCTCTCTGATCAAGTACACTCCGCTGAAGTATAACAATGAGTATGTGTACCCGTGGTGGGGTTACGCGCTGGGCTGGATGCTGGCTCTGTCTTCCATGATCTGTGTGCCGCTCTGGGTCATTTACAGAATGGGCACTACTAAAGGGTCATTGATGGAGGTAAACTCTACTATTTCACTACATATATATATGCAGTTTAAGTCAGAATTATTAGCCCCCCTGTTAATTTTTTTCCCTAATTTCTGTTTACCGGAGAGAAGATTGTTTTCAACACATTTCTAATCATAATAGTTGTAATAACTCATCTCTAATAACTGATTTATTTTATCTTTGCCATGATGACAGTAAATAATATTAGACTAGATATTCTTCAAGACACTTCTATACAGCTTAAAGTGACATTTAAAGGCTTCACTAGGGTAATTAGGGTAACTAGGCATGTTAGGGTAATTAGGCAAGTTATTGTATAATGATGCTTATTTTTATTTACTTATTTATTAATCTGTGGATCAGTATATTAATCTAATTAATTTTAATGTAAGTAATATAACTTTTATTTTATTTTAAATATACTATTATATACATTCAAATATACATTTTGTGCATTGTATAAAGAATTTATTTATATATTATATATATATTATATATATTATATATATATATATATATATATTTTTTTTTTTTATTTATATATATATATATATATATATATATATATATATATATATATATATATATATAATTTCTACTTATGTACATATATATTTTATTTGCATATACATTTAATTTAATATAGGAAAATAAAAATCAAACCTATGATAACCAGTATATACAGTGTGGTAACATGATGTTCCATTAGTTTTAGTATTTAATTTCTTAAACACATTCTTATTTAATCTACACATTTAAAGCATACTAGCCTTATGACAGTAGCATGTTCTTTATTTATTTATATGAATATAATGTACATTTGACATCATACACTATATATTTAATTATTTATTTCCGTATTAGCAAATGAGTGTAATTATAGTAGTGTGTTATACCATTTTCATTTGTGAATTTATTTATTTAGATATAAATATAATGTCAATTCTGCTAGAAAATGCACATTTTGACAGCATATATATATATATTTTTTAATTATATATATATATATATATATATATATATATATATATATATATATATATATATATATATATATATATATATATATATATATATATAAATTGAACATAAAACTACTCTCTCTCACTGGCCATTTTATTAGGTACACCTAATAAACCGGGTTGCACTGCTTCAGAACTGCTTTAATCCTTCGTGTTATAGATTAAACAAGATACTGGAAATATTCCTCAGAGATTTTGCTCCATGTTGACATGATAGCATCACGCAGTTGCTGCAGATTTGTCATTTATGATGCCAATCTCCCGTTCCACCACATCCCAAAGCTGCTATTGGATTGAGCTCTGGTGACTGTGGAGGCCATTTGATTACAGTGAACTCATTGTCATGTTCAAGAAGCCAGTCTGAGATGATTGAGCTTTATGACATGGTGCGTTATCCTGCTGGAAGTAGCCATCAGAAGATGACTGTGCTCATAAAGGGATGGACATGTTCAGCAGCAATACTCTGGTGGAGTTGATGCTTAATTGGTACTAATGGACCCAAAGTGTGCCGAGAAAATCTCCCCCACACCATTACACCACCACCACCAGCCTAAACCACTGATACAAGGCAGGATGATCCATGCTTTCATGTTGTTGAGGCCAAATTGTGAGCCGAGCATCTGAATGTGTGAGCAGAAATGGAGACTCATCAGAGCAGCAACGTTTCTCCAATCTTCTATTGTCCAGTTTTGGTGAGTCTGTGTGAATTGTAGCCTCAGTTTCCTGTTCTTAGCTGACAGGAGCGGCACCCGGTGTGCTCTTCTGCTGCTGTAGCCCATCCGCCTCAAGGTTGGCCGTGTTGTGTGTTCAGAGATGCTCTTCTGCAGAGCTCGGTTGTAACGAGTGCTTATTTGAGTTACTGTTGCCTTTTTATCAGCTGGAACCAGTCTGGCCATTCTCCTCTGACCTCCGGCATCAACAAGGCATTTGCGCCCACAGAACTGCCGCTCACTGGATATTTCCTCTGGAGCATTCTCTGTAAACCCTAGAGATGGTTGTGCGTGAAAATCCCAGTACATCAGCAGTTTCTGAAATACTCAGACCAGCCAGTCTGTCACCAACAAGCATCCCTTTCACCTTTGAATCCCCTTTCTTCCTCATTCTGATGCTCAGTTTGAACTGCAGCAGATCGTATTGACCATGTCTACATGCCTAAATGCATTGAGCTGCTGCCGTGTGATTGGCTGATTAGACATTTGCATTAACAAGCAGTTGGACAGGTGTACCTAATAAAGTGGCCGGTGAGTGTATGTTGTGCTTGCTCAAGCTTCTGCTAAATGACTGAATGTAAATGTATATGTTTATCACTATATTGAACAGTATTCTCACACACACATGACCTGTACAGTGTGTTGTGTTTGTGTGTGCTTCATATGTTGTTGAGCGGTGTGTTTCTGTCTCCTCAGCGTGTGCAGTTTCTCATCCGGCCGTCTCCAGATCTGCCCAAAAGCCGACGCGAGCAGGAGAAGCTGCAGGCGGTGTTTTCAGCAGACGGAGACTCTCTGCATCAGCACAGCACACACACACACTCACACACACACAACAGAGACGGATATTTCCCTGTTAGAGAGAAAGAGTCGCACTGTTAGCAAACGCTGAGCGCAGTCTGAACCTTCCCATCATACCTCACAGTGCAGGACAGGTAGCCAAATACACACACACACACATATATGCAAACACATAAACAAACAAACACACATACACACACACATATGCAAACACATAAACAAACACACACTCACACACACACACACACACAAACACACATATATGCAAACACATAAACAAACAAACACACACACAAACACACATATATGCAAACACATAAACAAACACACACTCACACACACACATATGCAAACACATAAACAAACACACACTCACACACACACACACACACATATATGCAAACACATAAACAAACAAACACACACACAAACACACATATATGCAAACACATAAACAAACACACACTCACACACACACATATGCAAACACATAAACAAACACACACTCACACACACACACACACAAACACACATATATGCAAACACATAAACAAACACACACTCACACACACACACACACTCACACACACACATATGCAAACACATAAACAAACACACACTCACACACACACACAAACACACATATATGCAAACACATAAACAAACACACACTCACACACACACATATGCAAACACATAAACAAACACACACTCACACACACACAAACACACATATATGCAAACACATAAACAAACACACACTCACACACACACACACACACACACACACACACACACACACACACACACACACACACATATATGCAAACACATAAACAAACACACACTCACACACACACATATGCAAACACATAAACAAACACACACACGCATGGAAACACATAAACAAACCCACACACACACACACACACACACACACACATATATGCAAACACATAAACAAACAAACACACACACACACACACACACACACACATATGCAAACACATAAACAAACACACACACACATGCATGGAAACACATAAACAAACCCACACACACACACACACATGCAAACACATAAACAAACAGACACACACACATACACATACACATACACATACCAGAGAGACCAATAAACACACACACACACACAATCTCACATGCAAACACACACACACACATGAAATCACATACATATGCACACATGCAATCACACAGACACACACCCAAACACAAACATGCACACAAACACACATGCAAACACAGGCATACAAACACACACACACACAAACACACACACACAAACACACGTCCAAACAAACACGCATACAAACACACACATACACACATGCACACATACACATGGAAACACACACACACACACACACACACATACATACACAAACAAACACACAAGCAAACGCGCACACTTACAGACACACACACGCCAACACAAAAACACACACATGCAAATACACACACACACACATGCAAACACACAGAAACATACACACACATAGGCTTACGCACACATATACATTCACAAACACACACATGCAACAAACACACACACATACAGACACATACACACACACATGCAAACACAAAGAAACATACACACACATAGGCTTACGCACACAAATACATACACAAACACACATGCAAACACACACACACACTTACAGACACACACACATGCAAGTACAGACACACTCCTGCAAAAACACACATGAACCCACACAAACACACACAAACACACACACCAGAGAGACATGACAGAGGTCTGTGCACAAATAAACAGTGTGTCGATATCACAGACAGCAGAATATTCACGCTTCTGCCTCCTGTTAACTCTTGATTTGAGTATTTGAGGAGTTTGACATGCAATAATACAAACAAAACTGAATTATTTACATATTTAAACATTTACAATTTGAATAACCATGGATTCGTTAAGACTACTAATTAGTTCTGTTGAAAAAAAATAAATGAGTTAAAAGAGGAGAAGAACCCAGTCCAGGAGACTCGAAACAAGCAGAATTCCTTTATTGAGACGTGTTGGTTAATCTGCAGTCATACAGCGTCTTTAAGATGTCCGTGTGTCTGCAAGAGCCTACTAGAGGTCCGCAGTCTGCAAGTTCTTTCACAAGTCTCACACAAGTCTCACACAAGTCTGATTTAAGACAAAGATTTCATGTCTATATTGTGTTCTTAGGAGGAGGGGATATGGCTAAACAAAGCATGCAAATTAAGAGTTGTGGTCGGCAGGGTAAACTGCTCTTTCAGGCCTTGATCCCATCATGTTCTGGAGACAGAAACCGCCAGACCATTTGATCGAAAAGAGAAAACAATAGACACCCCATGCTGTGAAACAGATAATTGCATCACTTTGGCTTAGCCTGTAGTCAGCAAGGCAAAGGTTAAATGACCCTCCTAGCTGGCATGTCAATGAAATAATATAATTAAAAACCTAAGAATATAACTTTTCATTTATACGCAGATTATTGTTAATTTGAAATTAGATGATATAAATTTATATTTCCACAGTTCAAAACACATTTACAATAATTTTAGGGTTTCTTTACTTGAGAAATTCAGTTTAATGTGTTGACTCGAGGCTTAATATGAATGAGATTAATGCAAAAAGAAAATGTGCAAAAAATGTCAATTAAAAATGTCGTCAGAACTATAAATTGTAAAAAATAGAGTGTAAAAGTAAATAAAAATGTATATTTTCTACATACACAGGTGAAGTCAGAATTATTAGCCCCCCTGTTTATTTTTCCCTTATTTTTGTTTAACGAAGAGAAGATTGTTTCAGCACATTTCTAAACATAATAGTTTTAATAACTCATCTCTAATAACTGATTTATTTTCTCTTTGTCATGATGACAGTAAATAATATTAGACTAGATATTCTTCAAGACACTTCTATACAGCTTAAAGTGACATTTAAAGGTTAACTAGGGTAATTAGGGTAACTAGGCAGGTTAGGGTAATTAGGCAAGTCATTGTAAAACGATGGTTTGTTCTGTAGACTATGGAAAAAATAAAGCTTAAAGGGGCTAATAATATTGACCTTAAAATGGTGTTTAAAAAATTTAAAACTGCTTTTATTCTAGCCGAAATAAAACAAATCAGACTTTCTCCAGAAGAAAAAATATTATCAGACATACTGTGAAAATTTCCTCAATCTGTTAAACATCATTTGGGAAATATTTAAAAAAAGAAAAAGAATTCAAAGGAGGCGAATAATTCAGACTGTACACTGTAAAAAATGGCCATGACTTCAACGGTAAAAAAACAGTAAAAATGCTACATTACAAATCCATAACCTGGTTAACAGTATGTTTCCTTAATATATACGGCGAATAACCGTAAATTGACTTTCCCAGAATTCCCTGCATGGCACATCCCTTTTTATGCATTTTATTGACATTAATATGGATCTTTTTAACTGTTTCCCCATCAGTAATGTACATTAGAGATTTATATTACATCTAATGTTGATAAACAATGTTTATTTCATGACTTTAATTTTATTCATGTTACCATACTGGTGTTCAGTAGCTGTGTGAATGACACTGAGCACCTTCTATATGCTGATACTCTTTCCTGCTTGTGGGAAAAGTTCATTGTGATCATTATGTAACTTTGTCATCACCACCTGCATGTGGGTGTGCTAACGTGTCTAACTGTGTAACAAAAGATGTGTAGATGTTGGTCATTCAAAATACAGACATATTACCTCTTTAAATTAATAAAATACGGTAGTTTACCGTAAAAATGAGAAGTTACTTTTACGGTTTGTACCGTGTTTTAAACTGTAAAGTACTGGCAACCACAGCTGCCGTTTTTTTACCGTAAATTTTACGGATTTATTTTTTACAGTGTATATATTTATATATATTCACAGAACACTAACGGTCAAAAGTTTGGGGTCAGTAAGATTCTTAAATGTTTTAAAATAAGCTTCTCCTGCTCACCAAGACTGCATTAATTTACTCAAAAATAGTGTAAAAGATGTAAAATGCACTATAAAATAACTTTTCTGAAGTAGTTTATATTCATTCATTCATTTTCTTTTCGGGTTAGTCCCTTTATTAATCTGGGGTCGCCACAGCGGAATGAACCTCCAACTTTTGACCGGTAGTGTATATGTGTTTAAATATTGAATTTTTAAAATGTTTGATTATCAAATTTGTATTAAACCATGAGAGCAGAACAAAAAACAAACACTTGTTGGAAAAAAATAAAAATATTGTTTTGTCTATAAACAGTTGAGGTCAGAATTATTCACCAAACTTTGACTTTATATATATATTTTTTAAATATTTTCCAAATGATGTTTAACAGAGCAAGAAAATGTTCACAGTATGTCTGATAATATTTTTTCTTCCGGAGAAAGTCTGATTTGTTTAATTTCGGCTACAATAAAAGCAGTTTTAAATTTTTTAAACCATTTTAAGGTCCATATTATTAACCCTTTAGGCTATATATTTTCAATAGTCTACAGAACAAACAACAGTTATACAATATCTTGCCTAATTACCCTAACTTTACCCTAATTACTCTAGTGAAGCCTTTAAATGTCACTTTAAGCTGTATAGAAGTGTCTTGAAGAATATCTAGTCTAATATTATTTACTGTCATCATGACAAAGATAAAATAAATCAGTTATTAGAGATGAGTTATTACAACTATTATGTGTAGAAATGTGCTGAAACAATCTTCCCAACTCTCATCAGTAATTGGGGGAAAATAAATAGGGGGCGAATAATTCTGACTTCAGCTGTATTTTATACACTTTTTTTTTACACTAATTTTTCTTATTTTCCTACAAAGAATTTGTGTCTTTTGTTTTGTTTTGGTGGATTAATTAACTGTGTGTGTGTGTGTGTGTGTGTGTGTGTGTGTGTGTGTGTGTGTGTGTGTGTGTGTGATTTGAGGAAGCACTGTAATATTCTGCTCTCTTTAATATTGACACAAGCGTTAAACTGATGTGATAAAATACTCATTTAAATACACAAATAATGTATTTACAGATGGAAGCGAGACGAGAAGATTCACCCAAAGCCTTCTGCTTCTGTTTTGAGTTTTGAAGGGGTGAAAATCACACTCAGAAATCAAAGCTCATGGTTTTATTCACTCTCACCTCATTGCAAACCTACATTTGTTTATTTTTGTTTTGTCAACTTTATATTTTTCATCAGAACACAAGCGCCCGTGGCCAGTGAATTCAGTGTACTTTGTGTTCAGCTGAAAAAGCATCTATCATACAAGTTTGTTGTGTCAAATGTCCACTTAATAATTCACATTTTCTGTCAAGGATTTCCTCCATTACACCCTTTGTCCAGCAGGGGGCAGAGCGGGAAACAAACACAAACTGGAGTGTCTTTATGACGGTTTCAGCTCAAACCATCAATGCATCTGCTTTCTGAGGAAGCAAACTAGTGTTTTTCTAGAGTCCGTGTGGATGTGTCATAAGCTCAGCAGATCCTGTATCGATGTCTATGAAGGGTTTAGACAGGACTGATGTGAAGCGGTTTGGGGTGGCGATCACTTTTGTGCACTTGAGAATGTTTTAGGGGTATAAATCGTTGTATTTTTTGTGTTTTTGTTATGGAACTTTAGTAAAGAGCGGTGTACCTTAGTATGGAAGCACAGTTCGCCGTGGGTTAAAACATAAAGGAGCTCATTTAGACCTGTTGTACAATTCTAGATTTATTTCTCGCAATTCTGGATTTGTTTCAGACAATTCCGAGATTTGTATTTTTTTTTTTATAAATTGTAAAAAGAAAAACTATTTCCGCAATTCTGACATTATTTCTCACAATTTTAACTATATTCGTTACTCTGAGTATTTACGTAATACTGAATTCATTCCTCGTTATTCTGACATTATATTTCACAATTTTGACCATTTCCATGATGAGTATTTCTGCAATTATTACTGTTTTCGCAAATTTGACTTTATTACTCGCGTTTCAGATTTAATTTTTCACAATTTAGATTTTTTCCAAAATTCCGACTTTATTTCTTGCGATTCTGACTTGATTTCTGACTTGATTTGATTTCTCTGAATTTTCACTATTTCCACAATTCTGACTATATTTCTCGTAATTCTGACATTATTTCTCATGATTCTGACTATTTCCGTTACTTTGATGATTTCCGCAATTGTG
This sequence comes from Danio rerio, assembly GCF_049306965.1. NCBI lineage: Eukaryota > Metazoa > Chordata > Actinopteri > Cypriniformes > Danionidae > Danio > Danio rerio. The sequence goes on along the minus strand of NC_133200.1, from coordinate 2,126,844 downwards.
ACTATATTCCTCATAATTTTTTTATTATTTCTTGCGATTCTTACTATTTCGGTAACTTTGACTATTTCTGCAATTCTCACTTTATTTCTCCTGAATCTGACTCTTTCCGTTACTTTGACTAATTCCTCAATTCTCACTTTATTTCTTGCATTACTGACTATTTTCGTAATTCTGACTTTTCCATAATTCTGACTATATTTCTTGCTTTTCTGAATTTCTTTCTTGTAATTCTGACTATTTTATTAATTCTGACTATATTTCTCCTAATTCTGACTCTACACAATTCTATTTCGGTAATTCTGACTATTTAATTTGGACTATTTTCGAAATGTTGTCTATTTTCGTAACTTTGAATGTTTCCGCAATTCTGACTTTATTTTTTCGTAAGTTTGACTATTTATGTAATTCTGACTATTTCCATAATTCTGACTATGTTTCTCACAATTCTTTTATTATTTCTTGCGATTCTGGCTTTTTCCGTAACTTTGACTGTTACTGCAATTCTGACTTTATTTCTTGCGATTCTTACTATTTCTGTAACTTTGACTAATTCCGCTATTCTGACTATTTTTCGCATTACTGACTATTTTCGTAATTCTGACTATTTCCATAATTCTGACTTTATTTCTCGCAATTCTGACTCTACGCAATTCTGACTATTTCATTTTGACTATTTTCGTAATTCTGACTTTATTTTGTTTAAGGTTAAGTTTGACTATTTTTGTAATTCTGACTCTTTGCACAATTGTGACTATTTAAGTTTGACTATTTTTGTAATTCTGACTATTTCTATAATTATGACTTTATTTCCCGCAATTCTTACTCTTTACGCAATTCTGACTATTTCTATAGTTAAGACTTTATTTCCCGCAATTCTTACTCTTTTACTTTATTTCTCGCAATACTTAATTTTTTCATAATTCTGACTATTTCTATAATTCTGACTTTATTTCCCGCAATTCTGACTCTTTCCGCGATTCTGAATATTTCATTTTGACTATTTTCGTAATTCTGTCTTTATTTTGAATAAGTTTAAGTTTGACTATTTTTGTAATTCGGACTCTTTGTGCAATTCTGGCGGTTTAAGTTTGACTATTTTCGTAATTCTGACTTTATTTCTCAAAATTCGGACTTTTTTCGTAATTTTGACTTTATTTCTGGCAATTCTGACTCTTTACGCAATTCTTACTATTTAAGTTTGACTATTTTCGTATTTCTGACATTTTTCCCCGCAATTCTGACTATTTTTGTAATTCCAATTTTATTTTTCGGAATTCTGACTATTTTCGCAATTTTGACTATTTTCGTAATCTTGAACATATTTCTTGCATTTTTTACTTTCTTTCTCGTGATTCTATTTCTCAGAATTCTGACTATTTCCGTAATGTTTACTATGCCTGCTATTCTGACTGTAATACTCGTAATGCTGACTTTATTTCTTGTAAATCTGAATTTACTTCTCATGATTCTGAATTCATTTTAGTCAGACTTCATCTCAATTATTTTTAAAATATTTTTATCCTTATTTTATTTCTTTATTTCTCACAATTTGGAGTTCGACCATTTCCCAGCTCTGACAATACTTTTCACAATTTTAAGTATCTCTTAAGTATTTGCACTTATGTTTTTATCCCACGGCAGAAACGACCTTCCATACGTTTGTCTAGAATCTACTGTTTAACAAATGTGATATAAACGTATGAAATTTTAACGTCTGCACAAATCAATCAGATTGCATATCCAGGACCAATCAGACGCCTTTTTTCCTTGGTACATGTTGTCATATGACGTATATGAAGTGTTGGACATGTCGCATGTATATAACCTGTACAGAACAGTGCGAGAGTTTGGCTTTTACAACTTTGTAAATGTGTTAGATTTGAGCCAGATATACTGTATTACTCATGTACAATTCATCAATAAAACTGAAAATACTTTATGCACAAGATTGCGAGTTATATTTAATTCAGCATTGCTGTTTAGACATGAAGAGATCATTGCAGAAAACATGTTTAAATTAAACATATTTTTATACTTAATTTTTTTTTTAATTTGCCAAAATATTTTTTTTACATTATGCATAACTTAAAAATTAAGGTTTAAAATGATTTGTATGTCAGATTTCATGTAATAAATAAAATTTTGACATTAATTTATATAAAATATCAACATTAAAGTAAGTTGGTGGTTCATTTCGCTGTGGCGACCCCTAATAATAAAGAGTCTGAGCCGAAAATAATGAATGAATCAACATCAAAGTAGATAAATGTCCCAAAAAATGATAGTTTACTGTTGTGTAGGCGTAAATGTTTATTATTAATGTACGTTTTTTTTTTTTGTAATAAATAACGTTTAGAGATCTGTAAACAAAAACAAAAAAATGCTGTTGCTTAAGCTTTTTTTTAAATAAAAATAATATGAAATATTGTCATTCTATTTTTAGTTCACTTTATTAAATGTATGTGCTTTTATATTTTTGTTTATTAATTTTATTTTATAATTATTATTACTTTTAAATGTAAATGCGCATATCCGATGTGATTGGGAAAATTAAATTTGCATAGATTGATATACAAACTGCTTTCAAATTTAAAGTTTTCATAATTTTTATGAACAAAAATGATACTGAGAGGTAAATATGAAATATAATAATACATTTGAAGCTGTAAATGTAATTATTGAAGTCTTGAGGTAAACAAACCTTTTATTTGTTTGACTTAAGTAAAAGCTTTTGTGTCCTTTCAATTGATATTTTGCTATATTTTATTTTATTTTATTTCTCTACTGATTGGTCTCTTGTCCTCATGTCAAGTTTAATTAAATTTTTGTTTTACTTTATTTTATTTCTCTACTGATTGGTCTCTTGTCCTCATGTCAAGTTTAATTAAATTTTTGTTTTACTTTATTTTATTTCTCCACTCATTGGTCGCTTATCCTCATGTCAGGTTTAATTTAATTAAATTAAAATGTATTTTATGTATTCTAATTAATTTTTTAATTTATATTTTACATTTTATTTTATTTCTCCACTGATTGGTCGCTTGTCCTCTAGTCCAGTTTAATTTAATCTGATTGAATTTAAGTATTTAATTTTGTTTTATTTTGTTTATTTAAATATATTTTATTTCTATTTATTTTTTACATTGTATTTTATTTTATATATCATTTTTAATTAAAATAAATAAAACAAAATAAAAATACTATAAAAAAATAAAAAATTAGAAATTAAAGTAAAATAAAATGTAAAAAAATAATTAAAACAAAATAAAATAAATGTATTTTATTTATATTTATTTTTTAGATTTTGTTTTATTTACTTTAATTATTATTATTATTATTTAGATTTTACATTTTATTTCATTTTATTTTTATTTTACTTACTTATTTTACTTTATTTTATTTCTTCACTGATTGGTCACTTTTCCTCGAGTCCAGTTTAATTTGATTTAATTTTGTTTTGTTTTGTTTTATTTATTTAAACATATTTTATATTTATTTATTTTTTTGCACTTATTTCATTTATTTATTGTATTTTTTATTTCAATTTATTTTATATATATTTGTTAATTAAAATAAATACAATTAAATATAAAAATAAAATAAATGTATTTTATATTAATTATTTTATTTTTTTTATTATTATTTTTTTTTACTTATTTTTTTTTTCCCCACTGATTGATCGCTTGTCCTTGACTTCACTTCACTTCACTTCACTTCACTTTACTTTACTTTACTTTACTTTACTTTACCTTACTATGTTAATCCTCGAGTTCAGCAGCCAATGAAAGCCTGCGCAAATCCCGCGTGCACCCGCGCGGGGTCGCTGCAGCCCCTCCCTCTCTCTCTCCGCGGATCCGGTCAGAGTGTTTACGGAAGTGACGCCTGACGTGACGTGTCATTTTCCGCACAGGCATTATGAGGATCCAGCAATGAAGAACCCGAAAAATGATGAAAGTCGCTTTTAGAGCACAAATGCCGTAAAACACCGGCAGGTATCCGCGGGGTTATGGTGCTGTGACGCGGCTTCCGGTGTGTGTGAGGCTTGATCTGCGCTGGAGCCGAACAGCGCGCTCGGTTTGCGGGATTTATCGGTGATTTATTGGTGATTTATCGGCGATTAATGAGCCTGAAGATGTCCACGAGCAGCCCAGAGGCGGTGAAGAAGCTCCTGGAGAACATGCAGGCGGATCTGCGCTCTCTGTCCATGGAGTGCAAGAAGAAATTCCCTCCAGTCAAAGAGGTAAACATGCAGCTAGCAGAGAAGCCGAGGACAGCACGGAAATAAGGGGTGTACTGTGTGTGTGTGTGTGTGTGTGTGTGTGTGTGTGTGTGTGTGTGTGTGTG